>NW_022589709.1:3897080-3934792 GCF_004348235.1 Phoca vitulina
CCTTCCTTCCTTCCTTCCTTCCTTCCTTCCTTCCTTCCTTCCTTCCTCCCTCCCTCCCTCCCTCCCTCCCTCCCTCCCTCCCTTCCTTTCTTCCTTTTTTTCGTTTTCTTTTCCCTGAGGCAGAGGAGGAAATAGGGGAAGAAACCACTGGCTAGAGAATTTTTTATGGCCTTCAGAAAGTACCTGGTGCTGGGTAGGAGGATTTGCAGGTCAGGACCAATCTTGGAGGAACCCGCTCTCTGCCAACATGCCGTCAGCCATTCAGTGCTAATCAATAGTAACGAGATGACAGGTTGATATTAGTGAATAAAGCAATAAGCCATTTCCCCTGTAGAAGTTACACAAATGACTTGTCCTAACAGCATGAAACTATTGGAATTTTTCTAGGAAATGCCCATGAGCTCTTACAGTAAATCTCTTTCATATATGGATAATACATCCTTCTTTCTCTTAAAATGCAATGAATGTGCTCCTTAGGTCTGTAAGTCCTAATCAACCCCACTCATAGGCAGTTGAACTCTGTCCAGTCAGCATGATTCAGAGATAAAACCGTCAACTGTGTGCACAGTACTTTTATAGTCTTCAAGGGGGTATTTACCGTTTGGGGGAATGCTCAGCACCCAAATGCCCCTCCTCTATAGAGATCTCTCCTGTATAACTGCTGGAGAAAAGTAGTGCTCTGCCTCCCACGTTGGAAGCTGATAGGATCTAGTTCCCTTCTCACCAACCCCTGGCAGCTAGGCAGTGGGCTGATGATCTAGGTTCAGCCAACTGGATGTTCCTGCCTGGCCCTTTGGGTTGTGAGCTGGGGACGTAATTTAGATAGAGTTATTCAGAGTGGTGGACCTAGTGGCAACAGCTCAACTTTCTGTAGCGATGGCACTGGTTTCTAGCAATGGTCATATTCTCCCTGGGGTGTTCCTTTTAAAAATAACTGTGGATGTTTTGGATATAGCTTGTTTTCCTGGATTTTGAGTTTGGGGGCTGATACTTTGAGTCATCTGACACCCTTATCAAAGTACCTTCCCACTTAAGTTAGCCAGTGTTGGTTTCTGACCATTAGAAAAACTTTATCTTGTTTAAGTCCCATTTCAGTACTGAGAGTATGGGATTCCAGATATCACTTTCTACATTTTGTAAAGGAGAAAGCTGAGGTTGAGCAAGGCAAGTGACTTGCCCATGTTTTTGCTAGTAAGTGGCAGAGTTGAGACTTGAAGTGAGCCTGTGAGATTCATACAGGCTGTGTCCATGTCTTATTTAGTATACTATGTCCAGGACCTGGTGAAGGACATGGCAAAGGACCAGACTGTCAAGAATATTTGCACTCCACATTCAGCCTGTGGGATATAGTGTTATCTCTATTTGATGGGAGAGAGACTGTGACCTAGAGTACATCAGGACATTTCTAATACAGAAATGTTTGCTGTTTTTCAGGAGCATGGACTCAGGAAAGCTGAAGCACAACCACAATCATACCCATCTTTCTGTCCAAATTGATCCCATTATTCAGCATTCCTGAAGGGGAGCATAGCATGGAAGGATATTGTGGGAAGTGGAGACTAAAACATGGGGAGAGTGGAATGTCATTTATTTATGTGGTTTTTAGTGTATTTGCATAGAATGGTTATTCTGTCTGTGCTATGCTGGGCACCTGACATAACACCTATCTCATCCCATCCTAATAATAGTTAACAATATGATGTAGGTACTGTTATTGCCCTTATTTTACAGATGAGGAATCTGAGACCTAGGGAGGCTAAGTTCCTTGCTCCAGATTCATAGCCAGTAAGACACAGCACGAGGTAGGATGATGTCATGGCCCAAGCTCCTAACCCATATATTGTACCAATGGGGCTTGTTGACATTTAAATCTGGAGTTCATTGATGATGGTTGACTGCTTTGTAGTGCATTTCATTTTTTAAAAAAATGTATAGAATTGCTTATGTACTTCTAAGATCATGATCTTTGAAAGAGATATTCCCTTCTCCACAATTTTTTTTTTTTTTTTTCTGGGAGAAAGCTGAAATTTGGAAGACTTGGCAAAGGGAGTGTTAATGTGCTAACATCAAATGAATTCCATGGATCTTCTATTCATTAAGGCCCATTTCCCTGCACATAACTCATCTCAGCTTGGTTATACTACTCCAGGGTATGCTAGTAAAAGGGAGAAAAATGGAGAAGCCAGCCAGAAAGAGGTGTTTTTGGCTGCAAAAATCAACTTACACCTACCAACAAAGAAAAACAGAAAGGCGTTGCCAAACAGTAAATATCAAGTTCATTGCCTAAGCCCCAGAAGAAAACGTATTAAGCAATTTATGATGCCTTTTTGAGTCTATGGTCACCTGATACTACTTGGCTGTGAATTTTGGGAATTGCAATTCAGCAATTGGGAGATGAATCACAGCAAAAATTCTGGTCATTTTGTACCTCTGATAAAGTATTGGGGATGACAAAGCATGAGTCTCCTTTGCCTGAGATAATGTACATTTATTTATTCATTCACTGAATTAATTTACTGAGTACCTAGTATGTACCAGGCAATCTTTTAGCACCAGGGATAAAGCAGTCACCTTGACTTGGAGTAGTCCTCTCTTACAGAGTCTAGCTAGGGAATATGGATAAAATTAAGAAAACAAATGAATAATTTCAGAGGGTGGTAAGTGACTTGAAGAACACCAGTTAAGTTCTTTGATGGAGGGTGGCAGGGGGAGAAGGAGTAATTGAAATTGGATGGTCTGGAAGCTCTCCCTGTAGCCTTAATGTTAAGAAAAAGCCAGCCATTCAAAGGTCTAGAGCAAAACATTCTGGACAGGAGGGTGAACAAGTGCAAAGGATCCCAGGGAAATGGAACTTGGTGTGTTAGAGAACCAGAAAGAACTGTGGGCCAGAGTTTAGTGAGAGAAGGGAGAGAGGGAAGAATTGAGGTCAGAGGTCAACAGAGCAGGTCATGTAGGGCCTTTGGTCATTCATGTTCAAGAGTCTATTCCTTAACCTAAGAGCAGTGAGAGACACTTGGGAGTATTCAAGCGAGACTATTGATGTCTAATTGACAATGATTGAAGGCTCCTGGGGCAGTTTCAGTGGAGAGTGGTGGGGAGAGGCCTAGGAACAAAAGCAGGGAGAAGGGTTAGGGCATTGTAGCCAGACTACAGAAATGTCAATGTTGTTGGACAGGAATGTGTATGTCCTTAAAGTAAGCTCAACTATTAAAA
Source organism: Phoca vitulina (assembly GCF_004348235.1). Lineage (NCBI taxonomy): Eukaryota > Metazoa > Chordata > Mammalia > Carnivora > Phocidae > Phoca > Phoca vitulina. Next base: position 3,900,294 of record NW_022589709.1, read on the forward strand.
AAAAAAAAAAAAAGGAGTGTGTATGTCCTAACATGTGTATTCATAGTGGTTTTCAACCCTGGCTGCACATTTGAATCACATTTGAAACTTCTTACAAATAAAGCTACCTGGGGTCTCTCCCTGAATATTCTGATTCAGCAGATCTGGGAAAGGCATCTGTCTTTTAAGAAACAAACAAAAGGAGATTCTGAAGTATAGCAAGGGTTGAGAACCACTGGTTTAAAAGTGTTTCCACATTCACTATTCCTTTTGAATCAGTGAGGTAGCTGTTGTTGCTGCCCCCATTTCATGGATGAAGGAACTGAAGTTCACAGAGGGAAAGCAATTTATTTAAGTTCACATGGTGAGCAGAGGCAGCATCCTGTTCTCTATATGCAAACCCAATGCTCTCTCTCTTACTCCATTGCATATCCTTGAAAGTAGCCAGCAAGTAGGTTACTGTCTTTAAAAATCCAAGATAGAGAAGGATGTTCACCATCAGCAAGCAGCGAGCATAATGGAAATTTGGAGACAAATTGGGAGCCCATGACTGGGGGGTGGAGTATGGAGGCACTCTTCATGGTATCATATAGAAAGATGGTTCAGATGGCATGAAATCTGACAGGGTGGTGAAAACATGTTTGAGGGGATTCATGAGGGAGAGTTTGAAGGGAGGGTGGTAGAGATGATTAGGTGTGGGGAGATGAAGATGCTTCCATGAACCAATACCCTAGTGGTTATATGTTATTTTTTGGCTGTTTAGCATCCATTCTAGTTTCTTGTTGGAGATAGACAGAGGTGGAGATTTCTTCTCCATTGGCTCCTCTACCAAAATGCTTTGAGTCACTTGGGTTCTAGTCATTTTGAACCTGGTTTTATAACCTTCCTTTGATCCTGGGATACCTCTACATCTTCTAACAAATCCCCTTTTTGCTATAAGTGTCCAGAACCAGTTTCCATTGCTTTCAACAAATTACTCCTGTCCCTGTTTGATGTGGTGATCATTTAGAGAAGGAAGACTGGGTGTGCAATTCCCTAAGTTGGCAAGTAGGCTAAATTTGCATTCTCCTATCCCACTTCCCACACTCTATCTTTCTAGGTATCTCTCTGGTTTCGCTTTTGTAAAGATCACTGACTTCTTCTCTGGGATGCATACCCTCCTCCATTTATATACAGTGAAATGAGTGCCAAGAAAGAGAGACAATGGATAATCAAGAAGGATCATTCCTTCAATCCATTCTTTATTTAGCAGCCAGAGTGGTTTTTTCAAAATGGAAATCATGGCACTCCCAGGCTGAAAACTCTTTAGTGGCTTCCTATTGTAGCTAGGATAATGATGAATCCATTAGTGTCTACTAGGCCCCAGGAGATGTGATGCTTATAAGGATTCAACTTCATCTTGCCCCATCTCTGATATCTATGCTCCAACCACACACGCATTTTTGTAGCTCCATGTAGGTACTGTGTCCCAGCTGCCAGAGGGCCTTTGCACATTCTTTTCCTTGACTCAAAGACTCTTCTTTTCCCATTTTGCCTAGTAAATTCCTTCTTTACACGTCAGACCTACATTATTTCCCCAGATAAACCTTCTCTGACTATACTGACTAGGTTGAATCCAGCTCTCTTCCCTTCCACTCTCTCCTGCCCCCATCCCAGGCACCACACGTAGCATATCTCATTGGAAGCACCAGTCACCATGGCAATCTCACAATTTGTTTTTGTGGTTCCCCATATTTGACTAATGTTTAGGCCCCCACTAGTCTGTAAATTCTGTGAAAGCAAATCCCATGTTGTTTTTTTCATCATGTTCAAAGTTCACAGCACAGTGCTTGGTACACAATGATAAAAATGGTAAGAATAGGAATAACAATAACAATCAAAGTAGTAGCTATCATTTTTTATACTACAAGGTGTTTTAAGGCCCTTACATGTGTTCTCAACAATTTTATGAGGTGCCACCATTATTCCCACTTAAATATGGGGAAGCAGATACAAAGAGGCTATATGACTTAATAAAGGTCACACAGCTAAAAAGTATTGGAGCTCAGGTGACAACCTACACAATAGGGTTCCAAAGTTGGCGCTTTTAACTATAATGGTATCTTTCTTCTATGCATAATGGTTGTTCAGTAAGTGTTTATTGAATGAAGAAATGAATGAAAGTGTGAAGGAATGAACACATGACCCCAGAAATCTGGGAATAAAATTCCAGAGACCTGAATTCAGTACCAACCCTGTGCCTGACACCTCTGTGTAATTTCATCCTTGAAGACCTCTGTTCCCTTTGTGTGAACAAGGAGGAGCGAGACAGACAAGTGTTAAGCACAAACACTCTGGGACTCTAAGCTGACATGATTTAAAAGGCCACATCTGGATTCAGCTCTTGGACTTTGAAACCTTAAAACAAAAATGACCAAGGTAGAGAACTTATTCCCTAGATCATAAGGGAATTTGTGGCCCCTGGAGATGAAACAAAATAAGGAAAGACCATGTGGATGGAACCTACATCATGATTTCGGACCAAGGAAACAGGAAGTTGTAGGCCTTTCTCTGTCCATCATTTTAGGTATTGTGCAAGGTGCGATTTAAGGGGTAATTCTCAACAATCACTTCCTTCTTGAGATATATTCATTATTAGCAGTTATGAATGCTTGCTGGAGAAACTGCAGAGCTAATCTTTCCCTTTCCTAATGTAGTAATACAAAAGTCTCATTGCATTAATACTTTTTCAATTGTGCTGTAACTGAAGCCACAGAAAACTGCTCACCAGGGATTCTGAGCCTTGCAAATAAGTCTCCCTGAGCCTGCATGGAAAATGCAGACATGCTCCTCTGTTGCTAGTTAAGCTTGCTGGGACGTTAATGCATGTCTCCTACAGCATTTTAGACCCAGGCCCCAGACCCAGGCCCCCTTCCCCACCCCCAAAGCTGCCACCAGGGTCCTATGTGCCTCCTAAACACTTGGCTGCAGCACTTGGGACATTTTATTGAGGCAGCTTTACTGAAGGATCCAATTACAGGGTATAGCAAGTTAGATTCAGTGCCCCGGTTAACAATGCTATGGAGAACACGGAGGTTCCTTTAGCCCTTCCTGGTATAAAAGAAATGAACAGAGTAATGGCAAACAGCCCCTGAGAAGGCTGCAGCTTCTGGACACGAACACTCCGCTGGGTTTTTAAAAATCTTTATATTTTTATTCATGTATAAAAAGCAATACATCCTAGTTGCGGTGGGGAGTGGGGAAGTCAAACAATAGGAAGTTGAAACAGTAAAGAGTAAACCTCTCCCTTTCTACCTTTAAAATCCCACATACTTCCCCTGAGGTAAGCACCAGTTTCAGTTTGTTGTATATCCTTCCAGATCTTTATTTATTGCATTTACAAACAAAATTATATTATACCTGAAAAATTTCTGTCCACATTTTTCTGCAACTTTATTTTGTGCCTTAACAATACATCATGGACGTTTTCCACATCAATCCATGTAAGTCAACTTTATTCTTTTAACATGGTCCTTTGCAATTTCTAGTTATGTCTCTATTACACAATTCTCTTAACCAATTCCTCTTGTCAATGCATATTTAGATGTTTCCAAAATTTTGGCTATTATAAATAATGCCGCAATGAATATCTTTGTAGTTTCTTTGAGTATTATACTGTGCACGTATGAAAATTTCTTTAGGGTAAATTCTAGAGGGTTATTCAGAGTATTGAATGAAAACAGCGTATTCGTTCTGGGATGTTCAAGTTCGGGTTTCCCATAGAGCTGAGACAAACTTTGGAGGGGTTCATTTTTAAAAATCATAATTAAAAAAATAAAATAGTGCTACAATCACATGACAAATCTACATGTTTGCTCTCTTATTACTATCCTTCATCCAACCAGTTAAACCACCAAACCCACAGGTAACTACTGCTGTTAGTTTCTTAGATATTCTTGCTTTTTATGCATAAACAAACAAATATGAATGTACTTTCCTATTTCTTCCCGTTTTTTCACATAAAAGGCAACATATTTCGTACACGATTCTGCTCTTGCTATTTCCTCTCACTCATGCATCTGATAGGTCTTTTCATATAAATAGAGAGCTTAGCTTTGTCATTACTTTAGAATTTTTAGTTAATAGACCCTATTTTTTAGAATGGCTTTAGGTTTACAGAAAAGTTGAGTAGAAACTACTGAGATACAGAGAGCACAGAAGTTCCCATATTATGCTTCCTTTGTCCTCCCCCACATTTTCCCTATTAGTAACATCTTGCATTAGGGTGGTACATTTATTAAAGTTGATGAACTGTTATTGATACACTTTTTATTAACAAAAGTCCATAGTTTACATGAGGGTTCATTCTTTGTGTTGTACACTACTACGAGTGCCGAAAAATGCATAATGTTTTGTTTCTACTCTTACAGTATCATACAATAGTTTAATTGCCCTAAGGATTACTTGTGTTCCACCTAGTTATCCCTTTCTCCCTCACTGGCAACTATTGGTATTTTGACTGTCTCTATAGTTTTGCCTTCTCCAGAATGTTATATAGTTGGAATCATATAGTATGTAGCCTTTTCAAACTGGCTTCTTTTACTTAGCAATGTGCATAGCAGATTTCTCCATGTTTTTTCATGGCTTGATCGCTTTTTTTTTTTTTTTTTTTGGTATCACTGAATAATTCATATGGATGTACCACAGTTTGTTTATTCATTCACCTATTAAAGGACATATTGCTTGCTTCCAAGTTTTGGCAGCTATGAATAAAACTGCTATAAACATTCATGTGCATGTTTTTATGTGGTTATAAGTTTCATACCAAGGAGTACAATTGCTGGATCATATGGTAAGTGTTGTTTAGATTTATAAGAGATTGCCAAACTGTCTTTCAAAATGGCTGTGCCATTTTGCGTTTAGCCAGCAGTGAATGAAATTTCCTATTGTTCTACATCTTTGCTAGCATTTGGTGTTGTCAGAGTTTAGATTTTAGTTATTCTAAAAGATGTGTACTTGTATCTCATGTTTTAATTTGCAATACTTTAATGACATGATATTGAACATCTTTTCATATGCTTATTTGTCATCTGTGTAACTTCTTTGGTTAGGTGTCTCTTCAGATCTTTTGCTTGTCTTTATATTTGGTTGTTTGTTTCCTTGTTGTTGAGTTTTAAGAGTTTTGTATATTTGAGGCTTTTAAATTTTTTAAATTTTTATTTTTTAATTAAATAATTAATTAATTTTAATTAATTAATTTATTTCTAGAGAGAGTGAGTGCCCGAGTAGGGGGGAGAGGGGCAGAGGGAGAGGGAGAGAGAATCTTAAGCAGGCTTCATGCCCAGCGCATAGCCTGACACAGGGCTCAATCTCAGGACCCTGAGATTATGACCTGAGCCAAAATCAAGAGTCAGATGCTTTAACTGACTGAGCCAGCCAGGCTCCACAGATGTTTTTTGTGTGTTTTGGATACAAGGTTTTTATTGGATATGTTTTGCAAATATTTTCTGTCAGTTTGTGACTTGCTATTTCATTTTCATAAGTGTCTTTTGCAGAGCAGAAGTTTATAATCTTAATGAAGTCTAACATAATTTTTCCTTTCATGGATTGTACATTTTTTTAAAGATTTTATTTATTTGAGAGAGAGAGAGCACAAGCAGGGGGCAGGACAGAGGGAGAAGCAGACTCCCTACTGAGTGGGGATCCCAACGCAGGGCTCCATCCCAGGAGCCTGGGATCATGACCTGAGCCGAAGGCAGATGCTTAACCGACTGAGCCACCCAAGCTCCCCATCATGGATTGTACTTTTTGTGTTGTATCTAAAAACTCATCACCAAACCTAAAGTCACCTAGATTTTTTCCTGTGTTTTCACCTAGAAGTTTAATAGTTTTGCATTTTACATTTAGGTCTATGATCCATTTTGAGTTAATTTTTATGAAAAGTGCAAGGACTGGGCTTATTTCTTTGTGTATGAATGTCCAGTTGTTCCAACATGATTTGTTAAAAAAAATATCCTTTCATTATTGAATTACCTTTGTTCCTTTGTCAAAGATGAGTTCACTATATTTGTGTGAGTCTATTTTTGGGGTCTCTATTATTTTCTGTAATCTATTTATCTATTTTTTGCCAGTACCACTGTAACTTTGTAATTAAGTCTTAAATTCAGGTAGAGTTAGTTCTCTGATTTTATTATTCTTCAGTGTTGGGTTGGCTATTCTAGGTCTTTTGCTTTTTTATATAAAATTTAGAATCACTTTGTTAGTATACACAAAGTAACTTACTAGAATTGACATCTTAACAATATTGAGTCTTTCTATATATGAATGTGGGATATCTATTTATTTAGATATTTAATTTCTTTCATCAGAATTTTGGAATTTTCCTTATATAGATCTTGTATATATTTTGTTATATTTATACCTAAGTACTTCATTTTAATGGGGAATAGGATGCTAATGTAAATGGTGCTTTGTTTTAAATTTTAAATTCCAGTTGTTCATTGTTGGAATATGGGAAAGTGGTTGACTTTTGTATTTTAACTTTGTATCCTACAACCTTGCTATAATCACTTATTAGTTCCAGAATTTTTTCTAATGACTATTTGAGGTTTTCTGCATAAATACTCATGTCATCTGGGAACAAACACAGTTTTATTTCTTCCTTCCCAATTTGTTTACTTTTTCTTTCTTTTCTTGCCTTATTGCATTAGCTAGAACATCCAGTAGGATGTTGAAAAGCAGTGGGGGGAGGGGACATCATTGCCTTGTTCACATTCTTAGGCGAAGTATCTAGAAACTCACATTATGTATTATGTTAGCTCTATTGTAGATGTGCTTTACTATGTTGAAAAAGTTTCATTCCATTCCTAACTTGCTGAAAGTTTTTATTTTTTTTAATTAATTAATTAATTTTTTTAAGATTTTATTTATTTATTTGGCAGAGAGAGAGAGAGAGATCACAGTAGGCAGACAGGCAGGTAGGCAGAGGGAGAGGGAGAAGCAGGCTCCCCGCTGAGCAGGGAGCCCGATGTGGGGTTCGATCCCAGGACCCTGGGATCATGACCTGAGCCGAAGGCAGATGCTTAACTGACTGAGCCACCCAAGCGCCCCTGAAAGTTTTTATTATGAATGGCCGGATGCTTTGTCTTTTGGAAGTTTAGTAATTATTGATTCAATTTCTGTATACATATAAGCATATTCAGATTGCTTATCTTTTTATAATTTTTGATTCATTATACCTTTCAAAGAATTGGTCCATTTCATCTAGGTTATCAAATTTGTGGGCATAGAATTGCCAAATATTCCTTTATTATCCTTCTAATGTCCATAAGATTGTGATGGCCCATCTTTCGTTTTTGATATTAGTTATTTGTGTTTTCTCTCTTTTTTCCTCCTTGCTTTCCCTGGCTAAACGTTTATGAATTTTATTGATTTTTTTTCAAAAGAAAACAGTTTTTGGTTTTATTGATTTTATTGTTTTCTCGTTCTCAATTTCATTGATTTTTTAAATTATTTTTTCTGTTTAATTTTTTTTTAATTATTTAAAAAAATTTTTTTTAATTATTTTTTTCTGTTTAATTTGGATTTAATTTGCTCTCCTCTTTGTAGTTTCCTAAGATGGAAGTTTAGATTGTTAATCTTAGATTTTTCTTTTCTTCTAATATATGCATTCAATGTTATAAATCTCCCTTTTAAACATTGTTTTCACTGTATCCCACAAATTTTTATAAGTTGTATTTTTATTTTCATTTAGTTCCAAATATTTTAAAATTTCTTTTGATACTTCTTCTTTAACCAATGTGTTATTTAGAAGTGTGTTGTTTAATTTCCAGATATTTTGTGAATTTCTAGCTATCTTTTTGTTATTGATTTCTGGTTTAATTCCACTATGGTCTGGGAGCATACTTTATTTAATTTCTATTCTTTTAAAATTTGTTATAGAGTGTGTTTTATGGTCCATAATATGGTCTATCTTGGTGAAGGTTCTATGTGAGCTTGAGAAGAATGTGTGTTCTGCTGTTGTTGGGTAAAGTATTCTATAAATGTCAATTTGATCCAGTTGATTGATGTTCCTATTCAGTTCAACTATACTTTCACAGATATTCCTCCTGCTGGATCTGTCAATTACTGAGAGGGATGTTAAAGTCTTCAAATACAATAGTGGATATGTCTTTTTCTTTTTGCAGTTCTATCACTTTTTACCTCATATTTTGACACTGTTGTTAGGCACACACACAGTAAGGATTGTTAGGTCTTCCTGGAGCATTGACCTCTTTATCATTATCTAATATCCTCTTTATCACTGATAATTTTCTTTGCTCTGAAGTCTACTTTGTCTGAAATTAATATAGTTACCCTAGCTTTCCCTTGATTAGTATTAGCATGTTATTGTCTCTCTTTATCCCTTGGTTTATCTGTTTTTATGCTTAACATATATTTCTTGTAGATGGCGTATAATTGAGTCTTGTTTTTTTTTCTTTTAAACTGTTCTCTAACAGTCTTTGTCTTTTACTTGGTGTATTTACACAATTCACATGTAAAGTGATTGTTGAGGGGCACCTGGGTGCCTCAGTCCATTAAGCATCTGACTCTTGATTTCAGCTCAGGTCATGATCTCAGAGTCATGGGATCAAGCCCTGTGTTGGGCTCCTCGCTCAGTGTGAAGTCTGCTTGATATTCTCTCTCTCCTTCCTCCTCTGCCCCTCCCCCCACTTGTGTGCACATGCCCTCTCTCTCTCAAAATAATTCTTCCACTCCCCTGCTTGTGTTCCTGCTCTCACTCTCTCTCTCTCTCTGTCAAATAAATGGATGAAGTCTTTAAAAAAATAAAAAAATAAATAATAAATAAATCTTTAAAAATATAAAGTGATTACTGACATATTTGGATTAGTATCTACTATATTTGTAATTAGTTTATATTCATTTCCCTAGTTCTTTGTATTTTTTTTTCCACTCCTTTCCTTCACTGGCTTTAACTGAGCATTTCATATGATTTCATTTTCTTTGCTCTCTTAGTATATCCATTATACTTGCTTTTAAAATTCTTTTATTTACTTTATTTTTAAAAAGATTTTATTTATTATGTGAGAGAGAGAGCACACAAACTGGGGGGGAAGTGCAGAGGGAGAAGAAGACTCCCCACTGAGCGGGGATCCATCCCAGGAGCCTGGGATCATGATCTGAGCTGAAGGCAGATGCTTAATTGACTGAGCCACCCAGGCACCTCGCTGTTAAAATTCTTTTAGTGGTTCCCTAAGTTTGCGATATATAATATATCTAAGTTTATTCACACATAGACACTATACTATGGACATATATACCATTTATATATCTTACATATATAAAAATTAATTATGCTGCTTCATGGGTAATGAGGTTACTTTATAACACAGTATTCCCAATTCTTCCCTCTTATATCTTATGACATTACTGTCATTCATTTCACTTATCCACAAATTAGAATCATTGAATATGTATTGCTATTGTTATTTTGAAAAAATTATTATCTATTAGATGAATTGAGAAAAAAAAAGATTTTATTTTACCTTCTTTATTTCTTCTCTAATGCTCCTTTTTAAATGTTGATCAGAATTTCATATTATTTTTCTTTTTCCTAAAGAACTTCTTTTAATGTTTCTTGCAAGTCAGATTTAATTCTCTCTCTTTTTGTTTGTCCGAGAAAGTTTTTATTTCTTCACTTTTGAAGGATAATTTTGCAGGGTACAGAATTCTAGGGTGGTGATTTTCTTCTTTCAACACTTAAATAGCATTATGCTGGTATGGAGTCTTTATATTTTAATATTTGATAAGGATAGAATCCTCTCATTGCTCTTGAAAGATTCTACCCTCCCCTTCCCCTCAAAGTTTTACTGGTCATCATATATATATTATGTATATATACATATACACACATATTACATATATATATATGTAATATATATATATATATATATATATATATATATATGAAGATAAAATGAGAATGTCTAATTCCAAACTATCTCCACAAAAAAAACCCTTTTTTAAAAAATTGGGATTACATTACATTTATAAATTAACAAAAGAAGAATTTTAATCTTCATTATGTTGAGTCTTTCTATCCAATAATATGGCATTTTAATTTATTTAAATGTTATTTTGTATCCTTCAGCTCTGTTTTAAAGTTTTCTTCTTATTCAGTGTCACATTTTTATAGTTAATTTATCCCCAATAATTTTATTTATGTTGTGCTAATATAAATATGCTCTTTTTTTCATTATATCTTTTAACTGGTTATTGTTTATTTATATATTTATACATACAGATTATTGATTTCTCTATACAAATTTTCAATCATATTATTCCACTTTACTATTATTTTTTATAATCATTTTTAATAATTCTCTTAGGTTTTCCAGGTATTCCAAGTGTCATCTTCAAAAAGTAGTAGGTTTACCTCAATTCTAATTTTCATACACTTATTTTCTTTCTCTTCTCTAATTGTGTTTTCCAGTACTTCCAATACAATGTTAAAGAATAGTGCAATGGTAGTGTATGCTTGTCTTGACTGTCATTGTAGTGGAAATACTCACTGTTCAGTGGTTCTCACATCAGGGTAAATACCAATTCCTTAGAGGGATTTTGTTTCTATAATAATTCAGGAAAGTTGCTTCTGGAATTTAGTATGTGAGTAACTCAAGGGTAAGATGTCAATAGAACATTTGTTGAGCAAAATGACTCTAGTGTTTTCCAGTGATCATTGGCTTGAGATAAAATTTTTTTTTTAATCTTATTGGGTATTTTTGCTAAGAATGATTGATTTTTTTTTTTTTGAATGGCTTCTCAGCATCTATGGGGATAGATGATCATAAGACTTTTATGCTTAAATCTATGTTAATAGAATAGATCATATTAATAGATATCTTTTTTTTAGGTTGGGGGAGAGGCAGAGGGGGAAGGAGAGAGAGAATCTTAAGCAGGGTCCATACTGGGCATGGAGCCTAATGTGGGGCTTGATCTCACAGCCCTGAGATCATGACCTGAGCTGAAATCAAGAGATGGACGCTTAACTGATTGAGCCATCCAGGTGTCCCAATAGATATCTTAATATTGAAAATTCCTTTTATTATTAGAATAAACCCCAATTGGTCAGATGTATTATTTTTTAAATATACTATTAGATTGTGTTTGTTAATATTTATTTAATAAGCTTCAATATTCATAAGTGAGTTTGGCCTATAGTTTTCTTATTTGTGTATGTGTACGTGTGTCTATAGGTGCACATGTTTGATATTTGTCAGGTTTTTGTTTCATTTTAGGTAGTGTTGGATTTATTTACTTTTTAAGATCAGAAAATTCCCCTGTGAAGTCATCTGGACATGTGGAGATACAGGAGTGGAGAATGATTATAACCAAACTAATGTCTTCTTTGAAAATCAGAGTTTACATTTTTCTATCCTTTCTATAGTCTGCTTTGGTAAAGTATATTTTCCAAGAATGTTATCCATTTCATCTATGTTTTCAAATTTATTGTCATAGATTTGGGTAAAATTGTTTCTTACTTTGTAATTTTTTACCTTCTATAATTTCATTTAAAAAATTTGTTTTTCTCTTTTTCTTGTTTAGGTTAGGTAGTTTATCTTTTATTTTAGTTTCAAAATAGTCAGGTTTTGAAAGGTCAAAAGAATATGTAAACTCTTCAGGTAAGAAAGGAAAAGATATTTTTAAAAAATACATGTATCTGTTTATTAGAACAAAAGAAATACAGGAAGGGTAAACCACAAACTAAGAAGATTGGTTACCTACAGGGATGGGTAGTAATGCGGTGAAAAGAATGAGGGAATGATAATAGGGTAGGAGAGTTGAGTGGGGAGAAATGCATTACTAAGAATGTTTTTATATAGCTCTGATGCTTAGAACCATGGTAATACTTCACACACTGAAAAAAAATTAGTGTCCACCAGGATATGGGTGGAATCCAAAATAGAATATAAAAATCACAAATGAAACTAACTGTATTACAGATGAATAACAAGCACACTGAAGGGGATGGGGAAGAAAAGAACAAACCTAAGTAACTCTGGAAACAGTATTTTTACTGTACACTATAAGGCTAACAACAAAAAGAACTGTACACAAATATTGTATGCTAGCCACTAAATGTGGTTCTCATAGGGATGTGGTGAGCAAGCCTGAAACTATGTATGTAATACATATATAGATAATGAAAGCAGGTTTCGTACTTTCAGAGAAACAAGTTAAAATAAGGAAAGGGAGGAGGCAATGAATAGTCTGTGTGGTGTTGGATTAAAATTAGAGATATTGGGGCGCCTGGGTGGCTCAGTCAGTTAAACATCTGCCTTCGGCTGGGGTTGTGATCTCAGGGTCCTGGAATCGAGCCCCACGACGGGTTCTCTGCTTGGTGGGGAGTCTGCTTCTTCCTCTCACTCTCCCTCTGTTTTCTCTCTCTCTCTCAAATAAATGAATAAAATCTTAAAAAAAAATAAATAAAATTAGAGATATCAATCTGAACTAATACTTTTTAATATTACACGTAGATAGATACAGAAGTAAATGTAGATACGTGTATACGCAGGTTTAGTATACATACAGATACTTCCTGGGTGTGTCTACAGAGAGGGGCTAGACACTCCAGTAGCAATGAGTACACCTAGTACTTCAGTTGTGCTTTCCATAGATCATTCTCCAACAGCAGGAACCAGGGCTTCTTTAAGAAATAGTGGATTTCAAGGACGCAGTAGAGAAAATACACAAGATGAGCCTAGAAAAAATTGTGACTCCAGAAGTAAGGAAATATTTTTTAATTGATGGAGACATGTTTGAAAGGACACTGGAAACAACTTGAAGAAGCTCCCAGTGTCCAACACAGACTATTTGGACAAAAAAATTAATAATGATAGATTGCACTATAATCTGTAAAATAAACCATCCATGGGTCCCTATTGATATAAGTAAATGATTGAATGAATAAATTGGGGAGAGGCACAGTTCTTCCTTATAGTAGCACTCCATTAATAAATGTAGAAGGAATGATAAAAAGAGAAAGCTGTATTAGCCAGAGACTGCAATAATTGTAGCCAAGAACTGTCAATGGGTACTAAATTTAATCAGTGAAAGTATTATGAGAAACAAGATATTTACATAGTCTCAAAATATTTCCCCACAAGATATTTATTAAATACAAGGGGAAAAAGTAGTAGCTTTACAATGCAGAAACATGGCATATACCTCCTTACCAAGTTTACATCATCAGTAATGAGACATAGAGTTGTCGGTATGTTCTAATATAGTGTACTTCTAAGATATTCTTGCTGAAGATGCAAACTTGATTCCGATTATGAGAAAATACTAGAGAAACCCAAATTGGGGGACATTCCAGAAAATAGCTAACAAATACTCATCAAAAATGTCAAGGTCATGAACTTAAGAAAAGGCTAAGAATGATCACATATTGGAGGAGACTAAACAACTAAATGCAATGTGGACTCGTGGAATGCATCCTGGGTCAGAACAAGGATATTTGTGGGAAAACTGACAAAGTTTGAATGAAGTCTGTAGATTAGTTGATGGTATTGCATTTGTTTAATTGTTTGGTTTCAATAGTTGCACTATAGTTATGCAATATGTTAACACTGGGGAAGTGTAATAATGGGCATACAGAATATCTATGTACTGATTTTGCAATTTTTCTGCATACCAAAAAGTATTGCAAAATTCAAAGTTAAAAAATAACTTCCTTTTGATTTTGTCATTAGTTTTCCTATTCTGTTGTATAACTCATTACTTTCTGATTTTATTTCTCTTACCTCCTTATGCTACTTTCTTTTGGTTTATTTTGTTTTATTTATAACTTTTAAAATCATATAAAATTCTTTTGTTTTCATTCTTTATCTTATTGATAGAAATATTTAAGGCTAAGGATTCACAACCTTCAAATGTTGAGAAAAGCTACAGGGCTTTACAATAAGTATTTCATATTCTCACGATCTGGATTTTGCAATTAATATTTTGTTGTATTTGCTTTATCACACACATAGCCATCCATTCATCACTTCTCCAACCCATTTTATTTTTTCATGCATTTAAAAATAAGCAATAGATATCAGTACAACCTGTCCCCCAAATACTATAGCATGCATATTATTAATCGGAGTTCAATATTTGTTTACCTTTTTTTTGAGGTAATGTAACCAAATAATGATATAGGTATTTCTCACAGTCTCTTGCTACTACTGAATATTGAAGTGGAAAAATCTGGGAGCATCTTTCTCCACCTTATAAGTGACTTAATGTGTTTCACTGACTTCAGAGTATTCTTTCTTTGTCTTTAAATTCAGGACTTTCCCAGATATTATCATTGTTTATCATCTCATATCAATTTTTTTCTGGTCCATGCTACCTTCTTTCAGTGAGTAAATTCAGCCATCTTCTAAAGTTTTCTTAGATCTTATTCGCCATATGAGTTCTGGTCCATTGCTTTTGTTTTATTGAATGTGGACTCTAATTACATGATTGCTGCATCTTCTTATCCTTTTTTAATAAGTATCTTTAATCATTAATCCTTTTAAACTCTTTATTCCATATTGTTTGCCTTTCTTGTTGCTGTCTATTATTTCTCTTACTGAACATCCTACAGTGTCTGTTCTCCCATTTGTTTGTTCAATGGTGGATGGTTTTTATTTTTCAAACTTTTCTTTGTATTTCCTACTGAGCTCTGCCAGTTCATGTTTCATCATCTACAGTCTTATCATCCATTACCTGGCATTCTGTGTCTCTGCTTTGTAGTATTCCTTGGTATCTCTGCTTTGTAGTATTCCTTTGTAGGCATGATTGCTTCACTATTGTTTTTAAATTCATGAAATGAAATCTGGTCACTTTAAAAAAAAAAAGTCTGCTTCCTTTTAACACTTTTCTAGTGTGTTCTTTATCTATAGGTGAATTTTGTTGCCCTTCTCCACTTTTTCCCCCACAGTATATTTGCATCAATGCTGTACTTATTCCTTTCTTACTATTCATCTTTATTTTTTTTTTTAATTTTATTTATTTATTTGACACAGAGAGAGAGAGACAGAGAGAGAGGGAACCCAAGCAGGGGGAGTGGGAGAGGGAGAAGCAGGCTTCCCGCTGAGCAGGGAGCCCGATGTGGGGCTCGATGTGGGGCTCGATCCCAGGACCCTGGGATCATGACCTGAGCCGAAGGCAGATGCTTAATGACTGAACCACCCAGGCACCCTCTTACTATTCATCTTTAAATCATTTGGATTTTTCTTGGCTGGATATTTGCAGGAGGTTCCAAGTAGGGTTGCTAGTCAGTCCTCAAAGTCTGAGACCATGTCTTAAATCTCTCTGGATCCCTAAGGATCCACAAACAGGAGCAAACCCTGAAATAGTAGTGTTAAAGATAATTAGGCATGAAGGAAAAAAGGAAAAAAAAAGTTTTCCCTGCATATATTTGCACATGGTAGATTTAATAACTGTGTGCAGCTTTTGCTGTTGGTAATAAATATGTCTTTAGTTAACATACAAATAAAGGGAAAATTTTGTTACTTTAAGCTGCCTGGGATCTTTTTGTGCACATCTAACACTGTCGTTTGCTCCTAGTAGGTGTGTTATGATTGTACAATTGAATTCTTGGGTAGAATGGATTATAATAGAAGAAAAAGAGAAAAAGTAAAACTGAAGTTCTTTCTTTTAACCATGTAGATCATCCTCATCAGAAGTGGGTGAATAGCTCTTCCATATTAAGATCCCACTGCAGACCATTTGTATAACTTAACGAAAAAGACAGAGATCTCATCCTCCAGCTAGTTGACAAAGGACATGAAATAACACTGGATCATTTCGAGCATCAGACCTTAGGTTTTTTACTTTATATTTTAGAATCCCCTTTTATTTTTTTAAATTTTTTAAAAAGATTTATTTATGTATTTCAGAGAGAGAGAGAGAGAGTGTGAGCAGGGGGAGGGGTAGAGGGAGAGGGAGACAAGAAGAGTCCTTGCTGAGCAGGCAGCCAATAAGGGGCTGGATCCCGGGGCCCCAAAATCATGACCTGAGCTGAAACCAAGAGTCAGAGGCCCAACCAACTGAGCCACCCAGACGCTCCTAGAATCCCCTTTTATGACCTACAATCAACTTAATAGAATGGGCAGAGTTTACTCTCAGTTCCATAAACTCTTATTATTTATTATTTTTTAAACACTTAACTGTGTGTTTATGCTAAAGGACACCTTCTGTAAACAAATTTAGTCTTTGATTAAAAAATTCAGTTGAGGAAAGGAAATTGATGGGAATCTTTTTGTTCAGCCCCTCACTCCATTGTTATTTAGCCTTATAATTGTGGTGCTGTGTTTCAAAGTTTGAGTTGGAATCTTAGTATATGAATTTTTAAATATAAGAGTAAATTCTTTTTTTTTTTAAATTTTCTTCTTTAAAGAAGTCTTAACTTTGCAGTATATTTTTATTTGCTTTATTCAAGGATAGGGAACACAAGTGAATAAACAGCCACCAGCTGCTTTTAGCTTTTTCAAGGTTCCGAATCTTACCTGGGGTGTGAAGAAACAGAGCAGTCTCATGGTCTGCAGATGAGATGATTACTGAAGCTATCACATGCTTGCGCTGTGAGCATCTCCAGTTAGAGCATGTATTGATGCAAAGAATGAAAAGCCATACTGGGATGGCGGGGGTGATCAAAATCTCTGGTTCATGGATTAGGGGGTGTCAGACATCTCTTTCTTAAGAGAACTGCTGTTTGTAGACTGAGGGAGTGCGCTTTTTTATTTATATGATGGATTTGAGATTCTGGGATGTGTGTGTATTTAATTTTATGATAAGAAGTGGTCTGATAAGAAAAAGCCTTCTCATTATGTTAAAGGCAACACCTGTTTTGCTGGGGAAGGGCAGGAATGTACAGATGGACCATGTGGCTAATTCAGCTAAGTGGCCAAATCAATACTCAGTGGCATATTTGAAAGCAACCAGTTTGAAAGTAGAAACTGACTTGTCTATTTTAAAAGGGGGGGTGGTGGTGGTGAGAAAAGACATCTTTGGAAATTAAATCTGCTTAATATGGCTTAAAAGCATTAAAGATAATAAAATAACAATGCTGTTTCCACAGACCGACTCTCTTGCTAAACCAACACCAAAGCATCATTCAATTTTCCAGATGCAGGGACTAGTTTTCAAAAGATGGATTCATGTTACTCTGGAAAGCTCCCAAACAAATAATGTCTCTTTATTGGAAGCAAATGAAGAAAAAAGAGGATCTGTAGGGGAGTAAGAGTTACATAATTGTATTAAAGCATAAACTTAGCAGTTCTGATAGGGATCCGTGAGAGAAATAGTTGCCCCGGGTTTGAGCAGAGAGAAGCTTCAATCAGAACCACTCGATAGGGTAGCCTTATTAGTGAGTGAGAAGATGATCGGGAACAACGCAGAGCCCCACCTCCAGAATTCAACCAGGATTGGATTTAAACTAGTTTTGCTGCACTTTGGGGACCTGGAAGACCTTGGAGTTTGGTTGTCTGGCAGGGGAGGTTGGAGTGGGACTTGGTAAGATGGGAGAATGTAGCTTCTAACAATTCAGGCTCTGGGGTCCAGCATTCTTGGATACGAATTATGACTCTGCTCTTTAACAGTGGTGTGGCTTTGGACAAGCAACCCAACCTCTCTGATTTTGTTTTCTCATCTGTAAAAGGGGCTAAAACCAGTATTGATTTCAGACAATTGTGGGGGAGATTAAAAATGCTAATATGTACAAAGCACTTGGCCAATTGCTAAGCATATAGTTAGGATACGTAAATGTAAGCTGCTATAATATTATATTGCTAAAATAATAATAACAATAATAATAGTAAGCCCAGGATTTAAGTTTCAGAGTATTCCTGGTTTAAAATGACTTTCCACTACACAATTTTCTCTTGCATATTCATTAATTATTCCATCAGTTTAGTCTTTGGAAAACTTTCCCCACATCTCAGTCCCCTGAATAGGACCTATATCAAAGAACTTGTATTGAAAGCATGCATGCATTCATTCATTCATTCTTTCATTCAATAAACATTTATTGAGAAGCTACTGCATGCTAGACCCTATTAGGAGACAGGTGTAATGTAATGTAATGGTGAAAAAGGCAGATTCTTTCACTCTAGGAATTTATGACATGATAGGGGATGTACATATTTAAGCAGACCAGTTGGACTAGATTCTGGGTATTTGAGAGGAGAGTGGGATTTGGGCAATGGCTTTCTGGAAGAAATATCTAAGTCGAAAACCTGAAAGATAAGTAAAAATTACTCAGTTGAAGTAGAGTCAGGAATGGATAAGAACAGAGATAACTATTCCAGGAAGGAAGAGAAGTATGTTAAAGTCAATAATGTGGGAAAAAGAATGGGGCACTGTCCCGTGTGACTGGATAAGGGATGTGAAGAGAGGAGTGTCCAGAGATAAGAGGAGGGTTGGAGCCAGATATGAAGGGCTTTGTTAAACACTTTCAAAGAATTTTCATTTTACCCTGAGGGCAATGAGAATGGAAAAGAGAGAATCCTAACATTTCAACGAAAACTGATCTACATTTTTATGCCATTTTTTATTTTAGTTATTCCATTGTTTCCTTACGACAAGTCTAAGACATGGAGGAGGGCAGCTATCTCTCCCTTTTTGTAGCCAAGGAAACAGTGTCAGAAACAAGTGACTGCCAAGTTCCATTTTATAAGGCAATCTGATGATAAAAAGCATCCTTCCCTTACCTCCCAGTACACACTATTTCTCCAAATTTAATTGATAGGATGTTGATGCTGAGATATTGTTCAAGGAGAAAAATTTATAGAATAGGGCAAGTCCTTTAGGAGGATAGGTGACCTGATATGGGCCTCTATAGCTCCCAAATTATTTGATTCCATGGAGCTCAACATGCCTTGGCCTGCCTTCTCCATTTGGAAGCTTGGACTGGGTCTGTTCTTGAAACCCATTGAGGAAACCATGTGAGGTTATCTCCATTATTCCCTCAAATCTTCCTCCCTTGGCACAAGCAAACAGTTAAAATGAGTGGGAATTTGAAAAATGTCCAAGTGCAGCAGTGCATTGATCACAGATATCAGAGAGAGTCCAAAAGCGGTGAAAGCAAGCAATATTTAATCCAGAGATTCATGACTCTCATTAGGCTCAGGTGACTGTACATACATACATAAATACATATGCAAGTGAGCAATAACAAATATTAAAAATAGGGCTTTACCAACTTGGAATTTTTCCAGCAAACAGAATTTTCCTCATTTTCTTCACCTTCTTAATGATTTTTTTCTCCCTTGGTTTTTTATCCTCATGAAAAGCCAATGAATTCATGAATAAGAATAAAATCCTAACAACCTGAGAGAGAGAATGAATAGGAAATAATTGTTATAGGAGGCAACTTTTTTTTCTTTAAATGACAAGCTTTTGGTACAAAAGATGCTACACTAGTTACCTGGAAAGCAGAGAACAGGGCTTTTCTTCTAGATATAATAGATAATTTTTGTAGCCATATAAGCTGTTGTTTACTTTTGGAAAATTATTTTTATTTTGTAATTATGTTAGATTTGCAGAAGAGCTGCAAAAATAGTACCTATAGCCTTCATGCAGTATACACTTAGGCTAACAGCTAATGTAACCAAGAAATTAATTTTGGTACAATAGTATTAACCAAAGTACAGAACTCATTTAGATTTTACTAGTTTTTTCACCAATGTCCTTTTTCTGCCCCAGGATTTCACATTACATTTAGTTTTATGTTTCCTTAGTCATTTCCAATCTGTAACAGTTCTTCAGTCTTCCCTAGTCTTTCACAACCTTGACACATTTGAAGAGTACTTGCCAATTATTTTGTAGAATGTTGGGCAATTTGAATTTGTCTGATGTTTTCTCTTGATTATATATATATTTTTAAAGATTTTATTTATTTATTTGACAGAGAGAGACACAGCGAAAGAGGGAACACAAGCAGAGGGAGTGGGAGAGGGAGAAGCAGGCTTCCCGCGGAGCAGGGAGCCCAATGCGGGGCTTGATCCCAGGACCCTGAGATCATGACCTGAGCCGAAGGCAGACGCTTAACGACTGAGCCACCCAGGCGCCCCTCTTGATTATATTGAAGTTAGACATTATTGGGAAGAATACAGCAGAGGTGATGTGCCCTACTCCAGGCACATATTAGGGGTACATGGTATCAATGTGTGTTATTGCTGATGTTAACCTTGACCAGTTGGCTAACACCCATTGCCTGGCTGGCTGCCTGGACTTTCTTTTTTTTTTTTTTTTTTTAAGATTTTATTTATTTGCGAGAGAGAGAATGAGAGACAGAGAGCATGAGAGGGAGGAGGGTCAGAGGGAGAAGCAGACTCCCTGCCGAGCAGGGAGCCTGATGTGGGACTCGATCCCGGGACTCCAGGATCATGACCTGAGCCGAAGGCAGTCGCTTAACCAACTGAGCCACCCAGGCGCCCTGCCTGGACTTTCCACTGTAAACATTTTCCCTTTTGAAATAACTAGGTATTTTTGAGAAGATAATTTGGGATTATGCAGATATTCTGTTTCTGCTTAAACTTTTACTCACCAATTTAAACATCCATGGATGGACCTTGCCTACTGCGATGATTTAATGGTGATTTTCTATTTCTCTCATTCTTTTTACATGCATTAGTTGGAATTCTTCTGTAAGGAAGAGTTGTCACTTCTCCTTCATGTATTTATTTATTCAGTATGCTTGTGTACATTTTTGTTACTTGGATTATGATCCAGTATTATTGTTATTTATTTTGTTGCTTGATTGTTTGAATTTT
Source organism: Phoca vitulina (assembly GCF_004348235.1). Taxonomy (NCBI): domain Eukaryota; kingdom Metazoa; phylum Chordata; class Mammalia; order Carnivora; family Phocidae; genus Phoca; species Phoca vitulina. The sequence goes on from NW_022589709.1 coordinate 3,921,059, forward strand.
GGTCATTGGCAGCATTTCCAGATTGGCTGCTGTGGCATTTCCATATGCTATCATTTGGGTTTTTATTGTTGTTGTTTTGTTTTGTTTTTGAACACTTGGGCACTTCCTTACTTTCTGGCACCACAAGATACTCAAGGCCCATGTGCATATTCCTCTACTCCAGCCCAGAAACCAACCAGTTCTCCAAGAAGCCTGGTTCCTTTTATTGGAGAATGTAATTTAGAGGGCCTGGGTGTTGGGTGTGGTTATTGCTATAGAAGTCTCATTCTTTCTAGGTTCTCTCAATGGGTGGGGCTAGGAAAAACATGTATGTGTACTAACCCATGCATCCATACAGATCTATAGTTGTTTATCTATTCCATATTGATACCTTCAACTTTAATCCAGCCCTGTAGGGTTCATTCTAGTTTTCCCTCTTTCCTTATTTTTATGTCTACTTTCTATGACAGTAAGAAACTTGATTCTCATTACTTACACAATGTATATATTTATTTGTTCAATCTTATAACACAAATAGTGTTTCAGAATTTCTAACCTATGCTCCTGTCCTAAACAAATTTACTAGCTAGAGTATAATGTTTATGTATAATACTTTCTGTCTTTAGCCTAATAGTACTACCTTCTCAAAACATTGTCTTCCAAAGTTACTTAGGCCAACTACATTCATCTCCAAACCCTTCAGTGTCGTTATGTGATTCATTTGAAATTCATTTAAATTTATTTGCCACAGGCTGAGTTCTATCTTTCCTGCCACATCCTGGTTTATTATTATTATTTTTTTTTACATTTACATAAAGTATGGTAGTTTTGTGCTTAACTTTGTAAGAAATCTCCAAACTGTTTCCAAAATGACTTTCCCATTTCATATTCCCACCAACAGTATGAGAGTTCTAGTTGTTCCACATCATTGCCTAAACTTGGTATTGCATTTGTTGTTGTTTATTTGTTTTAGTCATTCTTTTTTTTTAAATTTTTTTATTGTTATGTTAATCCCCATACATTACATCATTAGTTTTAGATGTAGTGTTCCATGATTCATTGTTTGTGCATAACACCCAGTGCTCCATGCAGAACGTGCCCTCCTCAATACCCATCACCAGGCTAACCCATCCTCCCAACCCCCTCCCCTCTAGAACCCTCAGTTTGTTTTTCAGAGTCCATCGTCTCTCATGGTTCGTCTACCCCTCCGATTTCCCCCCCTTCATTCTTCCCCTCCTGCTATCTTCTTCTTTTTTTTTCTTAACATATATTGCATTATTTGTTTCAGAGGTACAGATCTGAGATTCAAGAGTCTTGCACAATTCACAGCACTTACCAGAGCACATACCCTCCCCAGTGTCTATCACCCAGTCACCCCATCCCTCCCACCCCACCCCCCACTCCAGCAACCTCAGTTTGTTTCCTGAGATTAAGAATTCCTCATATCAGTGAGGTCATATGATAAATGTCTTTCTCTGTTTGACTTATTTCGCTCAGCATAATACCCTCCAGTTCCATCCACGTCGTTGCAAATGGCAAGATCTCATTCCTTTTGATGGCTGCATAATATTCCATTGTATATATATACCACTCTTCTTTATCCATTCATCTGTCGATGGACGTCTTGGCTCTTTCCACAGTTTGGCTATTGCGGACATTGCTGCTATAAACATCGGGGTGCACGTACCCTTTCGGATCCCTACTTTTGTATCTTTGGGGTAAATACCCAGTAGTGCAATTGCTGGATCATATGGTGGCTCTATTTTCAACTTTTTGAGGAACCTCCATACTGTTTTCCAGAGTGGCTGCACCAGCTTGCATTCCCACCAACAGTGTAGGAGGGTTCCCCTTTCTCTGCATCCCGGCCAAAATCTGTCATTTCCTGACTTGTTAATTGTAGCCATTCTGACTGGTGTGAGGTGGTATCTCACTGAGGTTTTGATTTGGATTTCCGTGATGCCAAGCAATATTGAGCACTTTTTCATGTGTCTATTGGCCATTTGGATGTCTTCTTTGGAAAAATGTCTGTTCATGTCTTCTGCCCATTTCTTGATTGGATTCTTTGTTCTTTGGGTGTTGAGTTTGATAAGTTCTTTATAGATTTTGGATACTAGCCCTTTATCTGATATGTCATTTGCAAATATCTTCTCCCATTCTGTCGGTTGTCTTTTGGTTTTGTTGACTGTTTCCTTTGCTTTGCAAAAGCTTTTTATCTTGATGAAGTCCCAATAGTTCATTTTTGCCCTTGCTTCCCTTGCCTTTGGTGATGTTTCTAGGAAGAAGTTGCTGTGGCTGAGGTCGAAGAGGTTGCTGCCTGTGTTCTCCTTTAGGATTTTGATGGACTCCTGTCTCACATTGAGGTCTTTCAACCATTTGGAGTCTATTTTTGTGTGTGGTGTAAGGAAATGGTCCAGTTTCATTCTTCTGCATGTGGCTGTCCAATATTCCCAACACCATTTGTTGAAGAGACTGTCTTTTTGCCATTGGACATTCTTTCCTGCTTTGCCAAAGATTAGTTGACCATAGAGTTGAGGGTCCATTTCTGGGCTTTCTATTCTGTTCCATTGATCTATGTGTCTGTTTCTGTGCCAGTACCATACTGTCTTGATGATGACAGCTTTGTAATAGAGCTGGAAGTCCGGAATTGTGATGCTGCCAGCTTTGCTTTTCTTTTTCAACATTCCTCTGGCTATTTGGGGTCTTTTCTGGCTCCATACAAATTTTAGGATTATTTGTTCCATTTCTTTGAAAAAAGTGGATGGTATTTTGATGGGAATTGCATTGAATGTGTAGATTGCTCTAGGTAGCATTGACATCTTCACAATCTGCTCGGGTTTGCTCTCCGGAGCTTTTGTTCCCTGCAAGCTTTCCGTACAGCTTTGGAGGTGGAGAGTGAAAATGGCGGCCTCCCAATCTCCACCTCAGAGGAGCCGAGAACTCGGGGCCCTGCTCCTCAGTGAGCCCCCAGAGAAAAGCCGTCAGTCACTCCTGTCTCCCCGGTCTCCGGCCGCACGCCGTGCTCACCCGGCCTGTGACTGCACGTTTCTATCTCTGGCACCCGACCCCGTGTGGAGTCTCCAAACCCAGCAGATCCCTGCGGTGCGCTCCTCACCTCTCCTCCCAGGGGAAGAAGGTGAGTCTCCCCGGATCTGCCGCTTGTTGGGTCCCTGCTGGAGGAGCAGGGGCTCAACTGTGCCGCGGATCACGGTTTATGGCAACCCCGAGCTGAGAGCCCACTCCTCGGCTCCGTCTCTGCAGCCGGCTTCCGCGCTCCGATACCTGAGAGCTCTGCCGCACTCAGGCACCCCCGGTCTTTCTGTGACCCCGAGGTCCTGAGACCACACTGTCTTGTTCCACCCCCGCTTAGCCACCAGAGTGACGTCCCTCAGCGGAGCCGACTTCTAAAAGTACTGATTTTGTGCTCCGCGGCTCTATCACTTGCCAGAAGCGCCGACGGAGGCCCCTCCCCCGCCGTCTATCTTCCCGAATATCGCCTCCGATTCACTTCTCCGCACGTCCTACCTTCCAGAAAGTGGTCGCTTTTCTCTTCAGAGAGTTGTTGCTATTCTTTTCTTTGATCTCCTGTTGAGTTTGTAGGTGTTCAGAATGGTTTGATCCCTATCCAGCTGAATTCCTGAGAGGAGACGAAATCCAGGTCTCCTACTCCTCCGCCATCTTGCTCCGCCCCCTGTTTTAGTCGTTCTAACAAGTGTTTGAATTATTAAATCTCATTGTGGTTTTAGTTTGTACTTCCTTAATAGTTAGTGATGTTAGAAAATTTTTAATATGCTTATTTGCCATCTATCTCCTTCACTGAAGTGTCTGCTCAGATCCTATCACCCATATTTTAAATTAGATTGATCATTTCCTATTATTGAATCTTAGGAGTTCTTTATATATTCTGGATAGAAGTCCTTTGTCAGAAATGTGAGCTGCAGACATGCCTAATCTTTGGCCTGTCTTTTTATTCTCTTAGTCGTTTCTTTCAAATAGCAAAAGTTTGTAATTTTAATAAAGTCCAACTTATTTATTTCTTTTGTGGATTATGCTTATGTTGTTGTATCTAAAGACTTTTGCCTAACCCAAGGCCACACTTCTTTTTTTTTAAATAGAAGTTTTTTTAATAGAAGTTTCTTCTATTTTTTTAATAGAAGCTTCACAGTTTTACATTTTAGATTTAGTACATGATCCATTTTGAGTTAAATTTTGTATAAGGTGTGATGTATAGGTCAGAGTTCACTTTTTTTTGGACATGCAATTATTTAAGCACCATTTGTTGAAAAGACTATCTTACTCCATAACTGCCTTTACAACTTTGTTAAAAATCACTCAATTCTATATATGTGGGTTTGTTTCTGGGCTCTCTGTTCTGTTCATTGATCTTTGTGTCTATCATTCACCAATACTACAGAGTCTTAATTTATGGTAGATTTGATTCTCAGAAATGGGTAATGTGAGTCCTCCAACTTTATCCTTATTTTTCAAAAATATTTTGCCTATTCTAGTTCATTTGCTTGTTACATACATTCTTACATTTTAGAATTTTAGAATCAGCTATCATCTTTTTTTAGGTATTTCTGAAAAAAGTCTGCTTGGATTTTGATAGGGATTGCAATGAATCTATAGCTCAAACTGGAAAGAATTGACATTGAAACAATATTCTCTTTTCCCAATCAGTTAATATTTTATGTATTTCTTCTTTAAGTTTTTGGTAGAAATTGACAGTGCAATGATCTGGGCCCAGTTTTCTTTTTGAAAGATTTTGAATTATGAATTCAATTTCTTTAATAGATATAGGACTTTTCAGGTTATCACTTCTTTCTGTTTTGATAATTTATGTCTTTCAAGGAATTGATCCATTTGAAATTTATGGATACGGAATTGTTTGTAGTATTCCCTTGTTTTTTTTCCCTATTTATTTATTTAAATTAAGTTTTTATTTAGATTCCAGTTAGTTAACATACAGTGTAATATTAGTTCCAGGTGTAGAATTTAGTGATTCAGCACTTACATACAACACCCAGTGCTCATCACAACAAGTGCCATTTTATTTTTTTAATGTCTATAAGTTATACTATTGTAATCCCTCTTTTGTTCCTGATATTGATAATTTGTGTTTTCTTTTGGTTAGTCTGGCTAGAGATGTATAAATTTTTATTAAGTTTTTGAAAGGACCAACTTTTGGTTTTATTGGTTTTTTTCTATTGTTTTCCTCTTCTCAATTTCATTGATTTTTGCTCTTATATTTATTTTCTTCTTTTGGTTTACTTTTAGTTTACTCATTTTTCTAGTTTCTTAAGGTAGAGGCTTGGATGATTTGAGAATTTCTTTTCTTCAATAAGCATTAAATGCTATTAATTGCCCATTAAGCACTGCTTTAGCTGCATCCCACAAATTTTGATATGTTGTTTTGTATTTGATACAGTTTAAAATATTTTAAGTTTCTTTGAAACTCCCACCTTGATCCACAGGTTATTTAGACGTGTATTGTTTAATTTTCAAAAATTTACATATTTTCCAGACATCTTTTTGCTAATGATTTTTAGTTTAATTCTGTTATAATCTGAGAACATACATCGTATGATTTCTATTCTTTAATTTGTTGAAGTTTCTTTTATAGCTCTGAAAATGGTCTATGTTAGTGAATGTTCCATGTCACCTGAAAAGAGTGTTCCTGCTCCTTTTGGGTGGAGTATTCTTTATAAATGTCAATTAAATCTAGTTGGTTAATAGTGTTGTCCAGGTCTTATATACCCTTACTGATTTTGTCTACTTGTTCTGTCAATTACTGAGAGAGGAGTGTTGAGGTCTTTAATTTTCATTTTTGATGGTCTGTTTCAGTTCTATCAGTTTTTGCCTCTTGTAATATGAAACTCATCAATTCAGATTGAAGTTACGACTATCATGTCTTCTTAGAAAACTGACTTTTAAAATCATATGTATTGTCCCATTTTTATCCTTAATAATCTTTCTTGTTCTAAATTCTGTTTTATTTGATATTAATGTAGCTACTTCAGCTTCTTTTCTGTAGTGTTTGTATGGCATATATTTCTCCATCCTTTATTTTTAATCTGTCTATGCCTTTATATTTAAAGAGAGTTTCTTGTAGAAAGAATGAGTTGAGTTTTGTTTTTTTATCCAGTGTGACAATTTTTGTCTTTTAATTGTTTGTGTGTGTGTGTGTGTGTATATATATATATATATATATAATATGACTATGTTAAAATCTATCATCTTGCTAGCTGTTTTTTATTATTTCCTTTAGTTCCTTGTCCCTCCCCATTTAATATCTTTTCTGTTGCTAATGAAACATTTTTAAAATTATTTCATTTTATCTTTTCTATTGACTTGTGTGCAGTGCCTCCCTCTTAAAATAATTTTAGTGGGTGCTCCAGGGTTTAAAATATACATATTTACTTAAAGTCTAGCTTCAAATAATATATCACTTCATGTGTAGTGTAAGGATTTTATAACAATATATTCCCAATATTTCTCCTTCCCATCACTTGTGCTTTTACTTTTATGTATACTATACTTGCTCAGTGTACTGATACTATTTTTGCTTTAATCAGTCATCCTTTAGAGGAACTAAAAGTAAGGGAAAAAAATGAATTCAATTTTACCTCCATTTATTCCATTTCCAGTATTCATCATTTCTTTGTGTAGGTCCAAGTTGTACTCTGATATGCTTTTCTGCCTAAAGAACATATTCTTCTTTTTCCAGCTCTATGAGATATAATTGACATTTAAAAATTATATATATTTGAAATTTCACAAGGTGAGACATCAGCAAGATGGTGAACCAGAAGGCTCAAATACCTGTCTCTCCCACGAAAACGACTAAACAAGAGATAACTAGAACTGACAAAAGTAGCTCTGGGAGAGCTCTGGATGAAAAAGTAGCAGAAATTCTGGAGAGTATGAAAAATGAGCATTGTGGCATAGAGAAGTATAAGAAGCACTTACTTGCATCATCCCAACCCCCAGCCTGGAGCAGCTAAGTGCCAAGATCCCCTCAGAGGGAATTCACCCCATGGGAAAAGGTGAACAGGAGGATCTCAGAGATCCTTGTCACCTTCCTAGACATCTGCAGCCTTTGCTACTGAGGACCCCTGCAGTCTTCACTGATGCTGAACTGAACTGATAGAGCCACCTGGAGTCCCTACCGCTTTATCTCCTTCCTGGGGCTGGAGGTTTTCCTGGGCTGAGACCTGCTCCAAGTGGCCCATGTTGTTGCTATGCCCTGCTCTTCTTGATTGGGGTACCACGGTGCCTACCATCTACAGAATTAGAGTTGCCATTGTCCTACACCCTGCCTCCTGAATCCTAATGACCCTCGACCACTGAGGCTATGCAGCTCTGCACTCTGTACTCTGCCCCATGGGTCCTGAGTTACAGATGTGACCCACCATCAGCAGAGCTTTGCTACTGCTGCTGCTGTACACCCTGTCCTTTGGGGCCTGAGTTGGGACTTAGACCTGCCATACCCAAGGCGTTAGGCTGCTGCTGTGACACACTCCCTGGGCTCAGGCTAGTAGTACTCCCTGTCATCCCTGCGCCCATACCCATTGCTGTGTCCTGCCTCCCCCCAACTCTCACGTCACCATGGTGAGCCCCAGAGACCCAGATCCTAGTTCTGTGGGTGATCTACACATGCCTACCCCTCAGACATTGGTGCCAATGCTACAGTAAATTTGCTGTGCCCCAGGCCCCAGATGCCATAGTAATTCAATGTGACCCTGAGCCCAGGACCCTGGCTCCACTGCCAGGCACTGCATTTTTTCAAGTTTATCTAGATCTCCCTACCCCTTTCCCCAGTACACATATATATACACATATACCTCATGCTTGGTTGAGAATTTCCTCAGATAGGTCCTTACTTCATCCCCATCTATCAATGCTAGGGAAATGACCTCTCTCTCTCTCTCTCTCTCTGTATTTCTCTGCTTGCATCTCACACAGATGGTCTAACTTCTTCTAGAAGTGAAGTAGCTCTGTTGTTTTATCCCTTGCAACACCCTCAGAGAGAACCAAAAGTGCCAGCTTACCATTCTAGTACCATAAGTTGCAGAGACTTAGTCTTAGCAACATGACCTGTTAATTGTGCCCTCAAACAACTCAATTTGGATCTGAGGCTGGAAAAGTTCTGCTCTGTGCTATTGTTCCCATGTCCTTTAGAATCACAGAATCATAGCATCTAAGGCTTGAAGGAAATCTTAAAGGCCAAACATACAATGGTTCTCAACTTTAATTCTGTCACAATAAAAGAAAAAATAATGTAGACAAGGATAAGCATCTCCCACTGATGTAGGTCAGTCAAGTTTACACACTACAAAGATTATTTGGTTTGTGGGTATGTGCAATTCTTTTCTTTCAATTCTCTTAGCTATTACATATCTGTCCAATAGTTTCAATTGCTTATTATCAAGAAATGGACACAGAGCCACTTTAATTTATAAATTTAAAAAATAAATTATGAATATATTTCTATATTAGTGGTAGCACATTACCTGTGATGTACCATATCCATGATTGTGGCCTTAGCAATGTATGAGAAAGCAAAGTTGAAAACTTTTGAACTAGTTTAACTCTTCATCTGAGTTTTGAGACCCCCTTACATTTCTACCAAGTAATTATTCATCCTCTGCTTGCATACCTCCAGTGAAAAGGGATTTCACTTCTTCCCGAGGGAACTCCAATTCTCAATAAGCTTAGTCCAGATGAAGCTGAAATCTATCTCTCTGAAATTTTTCCCCATTGATTTTATTGTATATTCTTAGGCTAGGTAGAAAATATCTGTGAAGAGGTCATGGCACATGGCAGACTTTTGGCTCTTTCCCTGAGGTCTTACCCAAACCTCTGATGTACCACTGGACTTGGTCTACTTTTGTTTTATTTTATTTTGTTGTTGTTGTTTTTTTTTAATGGGGAATTTTGCTTGATGATTCAGGCTGATTAGCATTCTAAAACAGAGATGAAAGAGAACATTTTGGAGCACATCCAACCAAGAGATGCATTTGAAGCTAATCTGGGAGAACTTAGAGGTGAGGAAAGCACAGAGCATATGCCCTTTGCCCTCTCTAGCTATCACTGAATACCAGTCTCACCCAAAGGAGCAGTAGAGTCTAAGAAAGAAAATTCATCTCTGTGGAAATGCATCAGATCCATAGCATGAGGACAAACAAAATTATTTTCTAGACAAAGCAATAGTTTATAGATGGAATAACAGTGTTCAAGAATCCAGATTTTAGAAAGAGACTGCCTGGGTTTGAATCAAAGCTCTGCCATTACTAGTCATGTGATTTTGGACAAATTCTTTGATCTCTAAACATCAGCCTCTTCATCTGTACACTGGGAATAGTAATAGCACTATGTCATAAGATTATTATGAGAATTAAATGTGACAAGTTATGTAAAGGATCATTATGGAAAATTATTATTTATATTTAAAAATTTACATTAAATTTAAAAAAGGTAATTTTGGTAAAAATTTCATAGATAAGCTGACTCATTTTTTTTCCAAAATAAAAATTTATCTACATTGGAAATCAAATTCATTTAAATGTCCTCCCTCTTCTCTTTTTGTCCCCTGTTGATTCATGTCAAAAAAGATAGCTTTGCCAATCTCATCTGGAAAACTCTTTTCAAAGAATGTTGACAACTTTGGAAATAATGTATTTAAAACCTAAGGGTTTAGGGTTTAGGGGTGCCTGGGTAGCTTAGTCGGTTGAGCATCTGACTCTTGGTTTCAGCTCAGGTCATGATCTCATGGGTCGTGAGATCGAGCCCCATGTGGGCTCTGGGCTCAGCAAGAAGTCTAATTGAAGATTCTCTCCCTATGCTCCTCCCCCTACTCACACATGCATGCTCTCTCTCTCTAAAATAAATAAATAAATAAATCTGAAAAAAAAAACCCCAAAATTTAAGGGCTTAATAATGAATACCCTCATGAGACTGTTGGTTGTAACTTTCTCTACACAGGAATTTAGATTCATGGAACTTTTCTTCTCTAATGTTATATACACAACTAAAAAATATTTTGATTCAACTATTTGGATTAGGAATTCTGTGCAGACATAACCAACATTGTTGCTGGAGGGAAAATATGAAGAGGGCAAAGTGAGAAAAATCACAGCCTGGGGATAAAAGAAGAATAAAGGGAAAAAACGACTGTACTCTTTATGAAGAGCATTGAGACCAACATTTGAGCTACCTCCAATGTTTATTGTGATCTGGGGCCCAATGAAATATATGTTCTTTGACAGTGTCTTCCAAATTTTAACTGATAGGCCAAAATGGTGTCTTATTGTTTGATATAACTAAAGTTGAACAAAGTATTTCTTTTATCGTGGACTTTCTGTTCATATCTTCTGCCCATTTTCTATTGGGTTGTGTGTTATTTATATTAGATTGCTTTATTGTTATTCTTTTTGTGTTGTTTATTAAGCTTATTTTATAAAAATATAGAAACTCTTTACATGTCAAGAAAACAATGACTTTTACATGAAGAAATGTTTGTATTTCATATAGTCAAATTAATGGTATGACATCATTTAAAAACATGAATCAGCAAAGCATCAATAAGTTCTGGAAAATAATTGTGTGTGTGTGTGTGTGTGTGTGTATATACATGTTTATTTTATACAGTTTATTTGCAATATGAGCAGGAAATATCACCAAATTAGCGCTTATTCCTAATTAAAAGAAAGTAAAGAAAAAACAATTTTTTGTTCAAATTTTTTTCAGTTTTTATTACTATTTCTTTTAAAAAAGCATCTCTTTCTTATGAACCTCTATCAACAAAGATGTTTGATACATATGTGCCACTTTTATTCTGAGGTTCATTAAGAGCTTTATTCATACATTTTAGTTTTAAAAACATGTCAAGATTGGGTAAGAATTCCGTTAAGAATACCACGGTGTTTATTTTCTCTGTTTTTCCTTCCAGATACAGTGTGGGGCAACAATAGTATTTTGCTTAAGGAAATGCATTGCATACAATTGCTCCCAAGGTACTATCTTGTGCCCTTACACTGTTTGGATATATCTGAGTGTAATTTCTTGTTTCTCTTATTTTTACCAGTAATGTCTAGCATTAAGTTAAACTTTGAGTGTTCAATAATACGTATTAACTAGTGAAATTAAATTAAGCCAATTGGTGCATTATTAATACTTGTCATTATTAATAACAGTAGTGGAAGTAGTAATTAGAGCTACAGTTTTTAGTATTTCTTTCCTAAGATATAAGAAAAGAGGAAGAGGGGCGGAGCAAGATGGTGGAGGAGTAGGAGACCTGGATTTCATCTCCTCTCAGGAATTCAGCTGGATAGGGATCAAACCATTCTGAACACCTACAAACTCAACAGGAGATCAAAGAAAAGAAGAGCAACAACTCTCTGAACAGAAAAGCGACCACTTTCTGGAAGGTAGGACGTGCGGAGAAGTGAATCCGAGGCGATATTCGGGAGGATAGACGGCGGGGGAGGGGCCTCCGTCGGCCGCTTCTGGCAAGTGATAGAGCCGCGGAACACAAAGTCGGAACTTTTATAAGTCTGCTCCGCTGAGGGACGTCACTCTGGTGGCGAAGTGGGGGGGTGGAACCCTTGCGGGACAGTGTGGTCTCAGGACCCTCAGGGTCACAGAAAGACCGGGGGTGCCTGAGTGTGGCAGAGCTCCCAGGGATCGGAGCAGGGAAGCCGGCTGCAGAGACGGAGCCCAGGCGCGGGCTCTCAGCTCGGGGTTGCTATAAACCGTGATCCGCGGCACAGTCGGGCCACTGCTCCTCCAGCAGGGACCCAACAAGCGGCAGATCCGGGGAGACTCACCTTCTTCCCCGGGGAGGAGAGGTGCGGGAGTGCACCGCGGGGATCTGCTGGGTTTGGAGACTCCACCTGGGGTCGGGTGCCAGATAGAAAGGCGCGGTCACAGGCCGGGTGAGCGCGGAGTGCGGCCGGAGACCGGGGAGACGGGAGTGACTGACGGCTTTTCTCTGAGGGCTCGCTGAGGAGCGGGACCCCGAGTTCTCGGCTCCGCCGGGGCGGAGACTGGGAGGCCGCCATTTTCACTCTCCGCCTCCAAAGCTGTACGGAAAGCTTGCAGGGAACAAAAGCTCCGGAGAGCAAACCCGAGCAGATTACTTAGCCCGGACCGGCAAGGGTGGGGCAATTTTGCCTCCGGCAGAGACATTTGGGAACCACGGCAACAGGCCCCTCCCCCAGAAGATCAGCGAGAACAGCCAGCCAAGACCAAGTTTACCGATCAATGAGAACGGCAGAACTCCAGCGCTAGGGGAATACTGCACATAGAATTCATGGCTTTTTTACCATGATTCTTTAGTCTTTCAAAGTTAATTATTTTTTTTAACTGTCTTTTTTTCTTTTTTCCTTTTTTTCTTTTTTTTTGAATTTTTCTTTTTCCCTTTTTCAACCAACATCTTATCAATCCCTTTTTTAAAAAAAAACATTTTTATTTTTCATTTTTAAAGTCATATTCTATCCCTTCATAGTAGTTACCCGTATTTTTGGCATATATATATAAGTTGTTCTCTCTTTAAAATCTTGAGATAGTTTCTTCTAACAGATCAAAATATACTCTAAATCTCTAGTGTATGGTTTTTTTCTACTCCCCTGCCTGATCACATTCTCTCCCTTTTTTCTTTCTTTCTTTTTTTTTTTTAATCCTCTTCTTTCTTTTTTCAAACAACTTATCAAATCCTTTTTTTAAAATTTTTTATAATTTCCATCTTTACAGTCATATTCCATCCCTTCATCATATCAACCCTTATTTTTGTACATATATAAGTTTTTCTTTCTTTAAAATTTTGGGAGGGACTTTCTTTTAACAGACCAAAATACACCCAAAATCTAGTGTGTGGCACTGATCTATAATCCAGCCTGATCATATTTGATCACATTGTTTTTGTTTTGTTTTGTTTTGTTCTGCTTTTGTTTGTTTTTATCTTTATCTTTTTCTTTTTTCTTTTTTTCTTTCCTTTTCTTTTTTCTCTCTTTCCCTTTCTTTTCCCACTGCTTCAGGTCTTTTCTGATTTGTTTAGAGTATATTTTCTGGGGACGTTGTTACCCTGCTAGCATTTTGTTCTCTCATTAATCTATTCTCCTCTGCACAAAATGACAAGACGGAAAAAATCACCTCAACAAAAAGAACAAGAGGTAGTACCGACTGCCAGGGACCTACTCAATACGGACATTAGTACGATGTCAGATCTAGAGTTCAGAATCATCACTTTAAAGATACTAGCTGGGCTTGAAAAAAACATGGAAGTTATTAGAGAAACCCTTTCTGGAGAAGTAAAAGAACTAAAATCGAACCAAGTAGAAATCAAAAAGGCTATTAATGAGGTGCAATCAAATATGGGGGCGCTAACTGCTAGGATAAATGAGGCAGAAGAAAGAATCAGTGAGATAGAAGACCAAATGATGGAAAATAAAGAAGCTGAGAAAAAGAGAGATAAACAACTACTGGATCACGAGGGCAGAATTCGAGAGATAAACGATACCATAAGACGAAACAACATTAGAATAATTGGGATCCCAGAAGAAGAAGAAAGAGAGAGAGGTGCAGAAGGTATAATGGAGCAAATTATAGCAGAGAACTTCCCTAATTTGGGGAAGGAAACAGGCATCAAAATCCAGGAAGCACAGAGAACCCCTCTCAAAATCAATAAAAATAGGTCAACACCCCGACATCTAATAGTAAAACTTACGAGTCTCAGAGACAAAGAGAAAATCCTGAAAG
>NW_022589709.1:3934802-3944848 GCF_004348235.1 Phoca vitulina
AGACTTATCCACAGAGACCTGGCAGGCCAGAAAGGACTGGCAGGACATATTCAGAGCACTAAATGAGAAAAATATGCAGCCAAGAATACTATATCCAGCTAGGCTGTCATTGAAAATTGAAGGAGAGATAAAAAGCTTCCAGGACAAACAAAAACTAAAGGAATTTGCAAACACGAAACCAGCCCTACAACAAATATTGAAAGGGGTCCTCTAAGCAAAGAGAGAGCCTAAAAGCAACATAGACCAGAAAGGAACACAAACAATATACAGTAACAGTCACTTTACAGGCAATACAATGGCACTGAACTCCTATCTTTCAATAGTTACCCTGAATGTAAATGGGCTAAATGCCCCAATCAAAAGACACAGGCTATCAGATTGGATTAAAAAACAAGACCCATCGATATGCTGTCTGCAAGAGACTCATTTTAGACCCAAAGACACCCCCAGATTGAAAGTGAGGGGGTGGAAAACCATTTACCATGCTAATGGACACCAAAAGAAAGCTGGGGTGGCAATCCTTATATCAGACAAATTAGATTTTAAACCAAAGACTGTAATAAGAGATGAGGAAGGACACTATATCATACTTAAAGGGTCTATCCAACAAGAAGATCTAACAATTGTAAATATCTATGCCCCTAACATGGGAGCAGCAAATTATATAAGGCAATTAATAACAAAAGCAAAGAAACACATCAACAACAATACAATAATAGTGGGGGACTTTAACACCCCCCTCACTGAAATGGACAGATCGTCTAAGCAAAAGATCAACAAGGAAATAAAGACTTTAAATGACACACTGGACCAAATGGACTTCACAGACATATTCAGAACATTCCATCCCAAAGCAACGGAATACACATTCTTCTCTAGTGCCCATGGAACATTCTCCAGAATAGATCACATCCTAGGTCATAAATCAGGTCTCAACCGGTACCAGAAGATTGGGATCATCCCCTGCCTATTTTCAGACCACAATGCTTTGAAACTAGAACTCAATCACAAGAGGAAAGTCAGAAAGAACTCAAATACATGGAGGCTAAAGAGCATCCTACTGAAGAATGAATGGGTCAACCAGGAAATTAAAGAAGAATTAAAAAAATTCATGGAAACCAATGAAAATGAAAACACAACTATTCAAAATCTTTGGGATACAGCAAAGGCAGTCCTAAGAGGAAAGTATATAGCAATACAAGCCTTTCTCAAGAAACAAGAAAGGTCTCAAGTACACAACCTAACCCTACACCTAAAGGAGCTGGAGAAAGAACAGCAAATAAAGCCTAAACCCAGCAGGAGAAGAGAAATAATAAAGATCAGAGCAGAAATCAATGAAATAGAAACCAAAAGAACAGTAGAACAGATCAACAAAACTAGGAGCTGGTTCTTTGAAAGAATTAACAAGATTGATAAGCCCCTGGCCAGACTTATCAAAAAGAAAAGAGAAATGACCCAAATCAACAAAATCATGAATGAAAGAGGAGACATCACAACCAACACCAAAGAAATACAAACAATTATAAGAACATATTATGAGCAACTCTATGCCAACAAATTAGATAACCTGGAAGTAATGGATGCATTCCTAGAGATGTATCAACTACCAAAACTGAACCAGGAAGGAATAGAACACCTGAACAGACCTATAACCACTAAGGAAATAGAAGCAGTCATCAAAAATCTCCCAAAACACAAAAGCCCAGGGCCAGATGGCTTCCCAGGGGAATTCTACCAAACATTTCAAGAAGAATTAATACCTATCCTTCTGAAACTGTTCCAAAAAATAGAAATGGAAGGAAAACTTCCAAACTCATTTTATGAGGCCAGCATTACCTTGATCCCAAAACCAGACAAAGACCCCATCAAAAAGGAGAATTACAGACCAATATCCCTGATGAACATGGATGCAAAAATTCTCACCAAAATACTAGCCAATAGGATCCAACAGTACATTAAAAGGATTATTCACCACGACCAAGTCGGATTTATCCCTGGGCTGCAAGGTTGGTTCAACATCCGCAAATCAATCAACGTGATACAATACATTAACAAAAGAAAAAACAAGAATCACATGATCCTCTCAATAGATGCAGAAAAAGCATTTGACAAAGTACAGCATCCTTTCTTGATCAAAACTCTTCAGAGTATAGGCATAGAGGGTACATACCTCAATATCATAAAAGCCATCTATGAAAAACCTACAGCGAATATCATTCTCAATGGGGAAAAACTGAGAGCTTTCCCCCTAAGGTCAGGAACGCGGCAGGGATGTCCACTATCACCACTGCTATTCAACATAGTATTGGAAGTCCTAGCCACAGCAATCAGACAACAAAAAGAAATCAAAGGCATCCAAATTGGCAAAGAAGAAGTCAAACTCTCACTCTTTGCAGATGATATGATACTTTATGTGGAAAATCCCAAAGACTCCACCCCAAAACTGCTAGAACTCATACAGGAATTCAGTCAAGTGGCAGGATATAAAATCAATGCACAGAAGTCAGTGGCATTCCTATACAGCAACAACAAGTCAGAAGAAAGAGAAATTAAGGAGTCGATCCCATTTACAATTGCACCCAAAACCATAAGATACCTAGGAATAAATCTAACCAAAGAGGCAAAGGATCTGTACTCAGAAAACTATAAAATACTCATGAAAGAAATTGAGGAAGACACAAAGAAATGGAAAAACGTTCCATGCTCATGGATTGGAAGAACAAATATTGTGAAGATGTCAATCCTACCTAGAGCAATCTACACATTCAATGCAATCCCCATCAAAATACCATCCACTTTCTTCAAAGAAATGGAACAAATCATCCTAAAATTTGTATGGAACCAGAAAAGACCCCGCATAGCCAGAGGAATGTTGAAAAAGAAAAGCAAAGCTGGCGGCATCACAATTCCAGACTTCCAGCTCTATTACAAAGCTGTCATCATCAAGACAGTATGGTACTGGCACAAAAACAGACACATAGATCAATGGAACAGAATAGAGAGCCCAGAAATGGACCCTCAACTCTATGGTCAACTAATCTTTGACAAAGCAGGAAAGAATGTCCAATGGAAAAAAGACAGTCTCTTCAACAAATGGTGTTGGGAAAATTGGACAGCCACATGCAGAAGAATGAAACTGGACCATTTCCTTACACCACACACAAAAATAGACTCCAAATGGTTGAAAGACCTCAATGTGAGACAGGAGTCCATCAAAATCCTAAAGGAGAACACAGGCAGCAACCTCTTCGACCTCAGCCGCAGCAACTTCTTCCTAGAAACATCGCCAAAGGCAAGGGAAGCAAGGGCAAAAATGAACTATTGGGACTTCATCAAGATAAAAAGCTTTTGCAAAGCAAAGGAAACAGTCAACAAAACCAAAAGACAACTGACAGAATGGGAGAAGATATTTGCAAATGACATATCAGATAAAGGGCTAGTATCCAAAATCTATAAAGAACTCATCAAACTCAACACCAAAAGAACAAAGAATCCAATCAAGAAATGGGCAGAAGACATGAACAGACATATTTCCAAAGAAGACATCCAAATGGCCAACAGACACATGAAAAAGTGTTCAATATCGCTCGGCATCAGGGAAATCCAAATCAAAACCTCAATGAGATACCACCTCACACCAGTCAGAATGGCTAAAATTAACAAGTCAGGAAACGACAGATGTTGGCGGGGATGCAGAGAAAGGGGAACCCTCCTACACTGTTGGTGGGAATGCAAGCTGGTGCAGCCACTCTGGAAAACAGTATGGAGGTTCCTCAAAAAGTTGAAAATAGAGCTACCATATGATCCAGCAATTGCACTACTGGGTATTTACCCCAAAGATACAAAAGTAGGGACCCGAAAGGCTACGTGCACCCCGATGTTTATAGCAGCAATGTCCACAATAGCCAAACTGTGGAAAGAGCCAAGATGTCCATCAACAGATGAATGGCTAAAGAAGATGTGGTATATATATACAATGGAATATTATGCAGCCATCAAAAGGAATAAGATCTTGCCATTTGCAACGACGTGGATGGAACTGGAGGGTATTATGCTGAGCGAAATAAGTCAAACAGAGAAAGACATTTATCATATGACCTCACTGATATGAGGAATTCTTAATCTCAGGAAACAAACTGAGGTTGCTGGAGTGGGGGGTGGGGTGGGAGGGATGGGGTGACTGGGTGATGGACACTGGGGATGGTATGTGCTCTGGTAAGCGCTGTGAATTGCGCAAGACTGTTGAATCTCAGATCTGTACCTCTGAAACAAATAATGCAATATATGTTAAGAAAGAAAAAAAGAAGAAGAAGAATGTAGCAGGAGGGGAAGAATGAAGGGGGGGAAATCGGAGAGGGAGAAGAACCATGAGAGACGATGGACTCTGAAAAACAAACTGAGGGTTCTAGAGGGGAGGGGGTTGGGAGGATGGGTTAGCCTGGTGATGGGTATTGAGGAGGGCACGTTCTGCATGGAGCACTGGGTGTTATGCACAAACAATGAATCATGGAACACTATATCTAAAACTAATGATGTAATGTATGGGGATTAACATAACAATAAAAAAAATTAAAAAAAAAAAAAGAAAAGAGGAAGATATGATCAGTTTCCTAATCTGTAAAATAGGAACACTAATAGCATTTTCCCTATGAGAAAAGGGTGTCCTTTCTCCGTTCCCCATAAAAAACACGGTGCTCAGCAATGCTCAAGTCACTCCCCAAATCTGCTCGATTAAGTCCTTTTCTAAGAAAATTACCCAAATGGAGGGAAGGGAGGAAAACAACTGCAAGCTCTCCAGTATCGTGTGCGTACTGAGGACATTAATTACCAGGAGTTTGATCCTGTGTTTGACCAAGAGAGAAATGCGATTCTTTCTGAGTTGAGCACATCGACATTTAGAGACGTTTATCGTCAAGAGTGCTTCAGGAAGAGTTTCCCCTTCATTGTCGTGGTTTATTATTGGATTATATGATTTTCATTTTTTCCATCCCCAGACTTACCACTTTAAATGTTCCATCCTTTGCAATCAAATGCAATTCTTAAGCTTCATTTATAAGCAACAATAGTGATGATCTATGGAATGGAAAAACAAAAGGAGGGAAAAAGTGGAGAAGAGATCTAATTTACCAGAACACATCTTAAGAAATAAGAAGAAGAGAGACCTGTGTCTTGGAACTCACATGCTCCAGTACACGGCCCAGTGTAGGTTCACAGGGGTGTGGTTTTAGAGGCAGATTTCTGGGAAACAGGGGTTTTGTTGGAAAGGGGAGCCACAGAGCCACAGGATCTATTGCAAAAGTGTTTGGGGGCCCTGTTGACATAACAGCTACTAAAACACTTCCAAGGGTAAGAAATGCTAGAAATAATAAACAAATATCACCAACCTCCCCGGGTTAGGAGCAAGCTTTGGAAGTATGAAGGTGGTGTAGAGCTAAGACCCTGGACATAGAAAAAAACAAGTTATTTTATAAAGCCTTGTTTGCTACATCTGCCTCTTGGTTCTTGTCTCTGTCCAAGCAGAGGGGAGAGCACTTAGTTAGGAGTCTGAAGAACCAGGAATTCATAACCACACTTTGATCTCGAGTTATATTCTCTATGAATCCACAGCCTTGAGGGCCCTCTTATCTTGCCTGATCCTATCTTGCAAGTACAGGGGCAAAGACCACAGTGTTAAATGTAAGCAAATCCTTTCTAAGCAAGTTAGGCTATTTAGATGAATATATTTTTTTGTGTGAAGTCCTGGACTTTTTGACCACTAAATTATTAACTTTATCACTCTCCCAGCTGCCTCCACCCCCCACCAACCCACCCATTTCCCATGCACTTTTAAATTGTTTTAGAATCAGTCTGAGATATGCTGACATGGAAGTATAAAATATAAGGTTGTTAGACTAACTCTTGTATTTTAGGATTTTAGAGCTGATTAGGCCCTTGGGGATTTTCTAGTTCAATTTCCTCATTATAGGAAAGAGCAGCAATATGATTTCTACCCAAAGACCAGAAATTGCCCCTGCCACACCCAGAGCCTTTAGGCCCCACCATCTCAGGGCAGTTGGCCTGACTGCTAACCCATGGTGCACCTCTTTGCCTGATTTTTCCTTTTGCCTTCGAAGCCCACTCTGTCCACCCATACGACAGGCCAGAAATGCCTAGGGAATTACTGCCCCATACTCCAGCAGCCTTTTGCCAGGGATAGACAGGCATCCATAAATAAGTACCCCAGTTCCTTCACCTTCAGCCCCCACCTTGCCTATTAAATAATTCTGAGGCATGTGTTCATGCCTATACTCATCCCCAGGGTTCCCAGCTGATTATGTTCTACTTGCTCACAGTGGTAACTTGGATAGTTACCACCTATAACATGTAATATATATTATTATATAATAGATGGTAACTATAATGTATTATATATTACAGGTGATATTATATATATACTATATATATATATATATATATATATATATAGTAGTATAACAGTCCCCCCTATACTGGCATCCTTCCTTTCTCAGGGCACTTCCCCATTACTCTACCCCTGCTTCCTAGATTGCCTTCCAAATATCTATTATTTGCACTCAGATCCTAATCTCAGGTTCTGCTTCTGGGGGAATTCAAAGATAAACCTCTGCACCTTGCACATATTTCTACTTTTTTTCTAGCACATGGTTTCCTAATGATTTATTTTCAAAGCTGTGGCTCCTACCAGTTAGTAGATTTGTTGTTGATTGTCAATAGCTTTTCAATTTTGCTTTCTCATGCCTTAGCACAGTCCTCGCACGTAGTAAGATGCAGTACAGGTTCATGGCGGTGATTAAATTGTATTTGCAAGAATTCCTCACTGGTTACTCCAGAGCTGGAAGGAAGTGCCCAGGGCTCCTGACTCCTATGGTTCTCTTCATGCAACAGCATCATCCATGCCTTCTGTGGTGGACCTTTACTGTTTCTGCCCACCTAGCATGCATTCTACCATGGCCAATTTCAGTCCTCGAGGATAGGACTTCAGATCCATGTAGTTCTTACCTCTGATCATAATGATTTGCTCAGAGGTCCAAATTGATGGAGCTTCTGGGAAAGAAGCTTATTCTTTCCCTCTCTTTACTTTTCTCCTTTCTCCTTGCCTTCCTTCTCCCTCCCTTCTTTGATTTCCCTCCCTTCCTCCCTCCCTTCCTTCCCTCTCTTCCTTCCTTCCCTCCCTTCTCTTTCTTTCTTTCTTTCTTTCTTTCTTTCTTTCTTTCTCTTTCTTTCTTTCTTTCTTCCCTCTCTCTCTCTCTTTCTTATTACTAGAGTTACTGAGCTTGTAGGAATGTAAGCCTACAGTTTCCAGTGAACAGCTGACTATCAACAGAAAAGAGTCTGCATATGGTAAAATCAATAGAGGGGAAGGCAGAATGAATGTTTAGAGGGGGTGGGGGGCAGGAGCTGAATCCTAAAGACACTTAGTTTTTGCATACAGATGTGTCTACAGATCTTGAAATCAACTATATAAGTCAGTATATTACCATTTTTGCTTAAGTCACTTGAGTTGAGTTTCTTAGAGTCAAGTACAAACTTTTGTTAAATTACCCAGTTTGCAACAGACCCTGGCCAGGTACTAGAGGAGCAGAGATACACATACTATTACTTTCCATACAGAATTTGCATATTAATGGGTGATTTGAAGAGTAATATTATAACACCGTACTTTTAATCTTGGCTTCCTTTCTTGGAGCCACCATCTTTCTTCTTTTCTTGACTTTCAGAAGAGACAAAGAAGCTGGTTTATTTTCCTTTCAATATCCTCAGTCACACAAAATGCCTTTCTAGTACTTTTTTTAAGAGGCCAGCATATCTTGGTTGTTTGTTCCATATGATGAATGTCCCCGTTGCTTATTAACCTCCAAAATAGGCAGCCCCCACCATTAGGGCTTATGGTCTATATGAGACAACATAAAAACAAGACACATTCTCCCCCATGCACATTTCAAATGAAATGTAACGGAAGAGAAATAAATAAAAATGGGAA
The DNA here is from genome assembly GCF_004348235.1 of Phoca vitulina. Classification (NCBI taxonomy): domain Eukaryota; kingdom Metazoa; phylum Chordata; class Mammalia; order Carnivora; family Phocidae; genus Phoca; species Phoca vitulina. The sequence continues at coordinate 3,942,802 of NW_022589709.1, forward strand.
AAAATGCCTTAAATGGTTTATGTTGGAAAATGTTATATGGGCAATAATGGTGCTTATATGGGCTTTGGGCAGAGACTTTGATAATGAAGGTTAAATGAGGGAATGTTGCAAAAAATGTTCACTGTTCATAAAAATAAATCTCTGGTATGAACCAGAATGAAATAAACAGAGTTGCAGGCGCCGGGAGCAGCTGGGGTGACCTCAGCCTCAGGTTGGTAATAGCCAGACTCACTGCAACCACACACTCTCACCTCAGCAGGATTCACTTAGCTCTCCATCACAAGCACTTGGAGTTCCACAGCCTCAGGGGCGGAGAGGGGCTCTTCAACTGTCTCACTGGAAACCAAAGGCCTTGTCATTTCCGGCATTTTTCCTCCTTGCGTCCTGGCAGGGTTTCCAGGAACCCTGCCTTTCTAGGTTAAGTATCAGTCCAGGGGTTTCAAACGCAAATGTCTGCGGGGGCAGCAGGTTGCGAATGAGTGAAATGGGCTTGGAGAGGATAGTGGCAAATTAGAAAAAACATGCCCCATTTGAAAGGGTCACCACTACTAGCACTACTCAGCTCCAGCTGACATGGCAATGCTGTCAGCTCAGTGGGGTCAGATCTTTCTATTTTTCAAGGGTGAGCTAGAAATCTGAATTTTATATGAATTTTTCTGATTTTTAAGTGTGGGCAATCCATTTCTGTTGAATATATATATATATACATATACATATATACATACACATATATACATATATGTGTGTATATATATATATATATTTGTAATGGGGGTAGGGTGGAGGGCAAAAGAATATATGTCTATAGGACAGAACTGGCTGAGCAACAGCCAGTTTCAATCCCTCGTTAAGTGAATACTGAGATTGTAACTATCATTGTTTGGTTTCACTGATTGTTGCTGCAGAGCTGTCAGTAAAGGTCCTCCATACTGCGTAGTCCTGGAGGTAAGAGTTTATATTAGATACGGCCATTCATTAGCATGTACCATGTGCTGGGCATTTTGCTATGAGCTTTACAGGGATTATTTCATTATATTCCCCCTACATTCCTAAAAGGGAAGCACTAGTGTTAGCCTACTTTATAGAAGGGGAAACTGAGGTTTCCAGAAATGAAGTAGTTGACCACAGTCATTATATAGGGTACCCTGTATAGACCATCTTACATCTTCTTGGCCTTGTCACTGATGCCAGCCAAGGCTACCACTTAACTTCATGCACTTCTCTCTGGCTTCCTTTGGTTGCCGGAGGACATTAACACATCATGGGATGACCCTCCACCAATGGGGGCAGGAGTGAATGGATAAAGACTTTTGTCTCTGGCTGACAGTTTTGACACACATTCCATAAGATTCCTCAGAAGGCTTTAAGTTTTCTCCCATTTTTCTTCCAAAATGTGGCTATCTCAGTCTGCCATGCATTTTCCCACTTTAGACAGAGATGTGGGCATGAAAAATATTTTACTTCCTTTTATTTTTAAATTAATTTACTAATTAAATTTTTAGTTGAAATATAATTGACACAACATTGTGTAAGTATAAGGTAAAGAACATGTCAGTTTGATGCATTTATATACTGCAATATGATTACATGAGCGTTAGTGTTAGCTAACACCTCTATCCCATCACATAATTATCATTTCTTTTTTGTGGTGAGGACAATTAAGATCTAGTCTCTAGTAACTTTGAAGTTTATAATACAGCACTGCTGACTATAATCACTATGCTGTGCATTAGATCTATAGAACTTATTTATCTACTAGATGCAAGTTTGTATCCTTAAACAATTTCTCCTCAATTTTCCCACCCCCCAAACCTTGGTAACCATCATTCTACTCTGTTTTTACAAGTTCAACATATATTTTATTTTTATATTTCATACATATTTTATATTTTGTAAGTTCCACATATAAGTGAAAACATATAGTATTTGTCTTTCTCTGTCTGACTTATCTCCCTTAGCAAGGGAGACCTCCCTCAAGGTCTAACCATGTTGTTGCAAATGGAGGGATTTCCTTCTTTCTCAAGGAACGTTATGTATATACATGTGA
>NW_022589709.1:3944948-4112796 GCF_004348235.1 Phoca vitulina
ATATATATATATATATATATATATATATATATATATATACCGCATACCGATATATATGTATATATATCTCGCATCTTCTTTATCCATTTATCTGTTGACAGACACTTAGGTCGTTTGCATTATCTTGTATATGTGAATAATGCTATGATGGACATGGGTGTATAGATATTTCTTTGAGATATTCATTTCAATTCCTTTAGATATGCACCCAGAAGTAAGATTGCTGGATCATATGATAGTTCAATTTGTAATTTTTTGAGGTAGTGCCATACTGTTTTCTATAATGGTTCTACCATTTTATATTCCCACCAACATTGTATAAGGATTCCCTTTTCTCTGTATCCTTGCCAACATTTGTTCTCTCTTGTCTTTGATAATAGTCATTCTAACAGATATGAGGTGATATCATGGTTTGATTTGCATTTCTCTGATGATTAGTGATGTTGAGCTTCTTTTCATATCTCTATTGGCCATTTGTATGTCTTCTTTGGTAAAATGCCTATTCACGTCCTTTGCCTATTTTTAAATTGTATTATTACCTTTTTTGCTATTGAGTTGTATGACTTCTTTATATATTTTGGATATTAAACCCATATCAGATATATGGTTTTTGAATATTTTCTCTCATCCCTTAGGTTGTCATTTCAATTTTTTTTTAATTTATTTTTGAGAGAGAGAATGACAGAGAGAGAGAGAATGAGAGGGGTGAGGGTCAGAAAGAGAAGCAGACTCCCTGCTAAGCAGGGAACCCGATGTGGGACTCGATCCCGGGACTCCAGGATCATGACCTGAGCCGAAGGCAGTCGCTTAACCAACTGAGCCACCCAGGTGCCCTCGGTTGCCATTTCAATCCATTAACTGTCCTTTGCTGTGCAAAAGCTCTTTAATTTAATGTAATCTCACTTGTTTATTTTAGTTTAGTGTTTTATCTAAGAAATCATTGATAAAACCAATGTCAATAATCTTTTCCCCTATGTTTTCTTCTTGGGGTTTTATAGTTTCAGGTCTTACAGTTCAGTCTTTTACCAATTTCAAGTTAATTTTTGTGAGTGGCATAAGAGAGTGGTCCAGTTCCTTCTTTTGCATGTGAATATCTGGTTTTTCCCAACACCATTTATTGAAGAGACTGTCCTTTCCCCATTGTGTGTTCTTGATGCCCTTGTCAATAATTAGTTGACCATATATGCATGGGTTATGTCTGGACTCTACATTCTGTTCCACTGGTCTATGTGCCTTCTGTTGTACTAGTCAAATCTAAGGGAAAAAAAAACCCTCAAGGATAATAACAAATAGCAATGAGATTGTCTTTCTGACATGGAAACATGATGGAGTCTGGGAACTGGGGTGACTGGCCCCTCTATGAGCTACAACTCAGCTCCAGCTGGCTGTCACTATGCAGGAATGCAGGTCCTATCATGCCAGATCTAATTGTTCAAGAGAAGTCAGAAACTCAGAGATGTTTGTGAAATATCCAGATTTTTAAATGTAAACAATTCAGATTTCTTTAAAAATAGTAGGCAAGCCAACACTGGCAGAGCAAACAGAACACATCTGCAAGTTGTACTTAACACACAGGCCAGTGGTTTGCTTTCTGTGTTACAGGTTCTGCCCTTTGTCCTCCAAAATCTTTGAGCCATGTTTTCCTGGGAGAGGTACAAGACTTGGGGGAGTGCATAGTACATGGGAGGCCACTGAATTTGTCACTTAGGATTCTCTTCACTTTCCATTTCTAGGGGAAGTAGGTTAAGATGTGTTTATGTATTTGTGTGTGCGCGCGCGCGTGTGTGTAGGTTGGCTAAGGATCCAGAAGGAGACCTAATTTAAGAGAAACAAACATTGACTTTCCTCAAAAACTAAGAAGAGGCCAAGGAAAAACAAATTAATTATCCAAATGGGTGTCTTTTGCTGATGGATGGCAATATTTGAACATGGTAGGTAGAATTTTTTAAAAAGACTTCTTAAATCAGCAAGAAGGGAGTATATCACTTTCATTTTTTCCTTTGTGCAAAATTATTGTGTCCCCTGACCAGATTTCTATTGGTCTTGATGATTAGTTGGCTATTTTAGTTGTTCATTGTGTCAGCCTTTAGTAAGAGCCTCTTCTGAATGGGACTCGCTATGTCATAACTATATAAAATATTCATTAATATGATGCTTTTAATGGATTTGTTTGGAATGAACTTAAGTGGAGGGAGCCACCACTGATTTGTGGAGCAGGAGGGCTGTTTCAGGGCTGTATCTGCCCCCAGTCCTGCCTTGTCCCACAAGCCCCTCCACCTGCCCTCTTTGCCTACAGGCTCCAATCTGGGAGGGGACACTGGGACCGTTCTGATGGGGGTTTTCAGGACTAGAAATTCTATTCCTTTTGCATGAAAGTATTCCAACTTCGTGTTTTTTATGTTGTGTTCAGTGGAGGTATGCTACAGCTTTTCTGAATTATACTAAAGTACTTTTGCCATGTAGAATTAATTGCCTAGTGTGTGAATGCTCAAGCTCTGAAATTAGACAAATTTAGCTTTGAACCCTGGCTTTGCCACCTACTAATTGTGTGGCCCTTAGGCAAGTATCTTAACATCTCTGAGCCTCAGTTTCATCATCTTTTAAACTAGAGCAATGCTAGTATTTAATTCATATAATATTTGAAGATTGAATGAGGATAGTTTGCAAAGTAACCTAATGCCTGAGACATATTAAAAACTTATTAACTTTAGGGGTGCCTGGGTGGCTCAGTTGGTTAAGCATCTGCCTCAGCTCAGGTCATGATCCCAGGGCCCTGGGACAGAACCCCACTTCCTCACTCAGTGGGGAGCCTGCTTCTCCCTCCCTCCCCCCACCCCGCTTGTGCTCGCTCTCTCTCTCTTTCTCAAGTAAATAAATAAAATCTTTAAAAAATTTATTAACTTTAGCCATTATTCTCTAAGTAGTAGGCATCCAACTGCTGTCACATATCTGGGTCCATTTGAAGTTTGTATAGAACCTTCTGCTAGACAAGTGCCTTTTGGTTCTTAATCATACCAACTCTGACAATAGAGCAGGTATAACCAAGCACCCTTAATTCTTTTTTTTATCTTTTTTATTGTTATGTTAATCACCATACATTACATCATTAGTTTTTGATGTAGTGTTCCATGATTCATTGTTTGTGCATAATACCCAGTGCTCCATGCAGAACGTGTCCTCTTAACCAAGCACCTTTAAACAAATGAATGCAATATGGACCTGAGAGCTAAGTGAAATGATCAAGACTCCTGTGCAAGGTGGTGATGGGACCTGGGAATAGAATTAAATATTTTGACCCCTTCCTCAGTATTAATTCCAATCCTTTATATCAGATTAAAAGCCTTTCTTTTTTTTTTTTATTTTTTGCATCTATGAAGTACATCTGAACCTGAAATCATGCCATTGTTTTTTTTTTTTAAGAGAGAGAGAGAGAGGAAAGGGGGAGGGGCAGAAAGAGAGAGAGAATCTTTTTTTTTTTTTTAAGATTTTTATTTATTCATTTGACAGAGAGCACAAGTGGGGGGCAGGGGTGGTGGGGCTGAAAAGAAGCAGACTCCCCACGGAGCAGGGAGCCTGACTCAGGACTCAATCATAGGACCCTGGGATCATGACCTGAGCTGAAGGCAGACACTTAACTGACTGAGCCACCCAGGTGCCCTGGAGAGAAAGAATCTCAAGTAGACTCCCCACTGAGCTTGGAGCTGGACACAGAGCTCGATCTCACAACTCTGAGATCATGACCTGAGCCAAAATCAAGAGTTGGGCTCTTTAATGGACTGAGCCACACAGGTGCCCCCTGAAATCATGCCACTGTGATCTCTACTATTTAATTTCTATCTGTGCATCTCTGTACTTTTCAGTCCTGAGCGCTTACCTTCTTTCCAACCTTTTGAAATATGGTGACATGAGATAAATAATAATAAAAAATTCTCCCTATCTTAACACTACCAACCTCAAAATCTGGACTCTTGAGGCCCAGCCCAAGCTTCCAGCAAGCATACTATCACTTCTGCCCATCCCATTCTATTCCCTCCCAGTTTTGAACACAGTGTATGTGTTAAGGACCTGTAACCCATTTGAGGAGTGATCTTGGGCAGATATCTTCACTTTTTGGGTCTTTGCTTCTCTCTTCTTAAAATGGAGATTATTAATTTATTAATAAGGGAATAATACTTCCCTATAAAGGTATGGGAGACATTTAGCCATGATCAACTTTGCATGTTGCCCTCTGGGGCTGGGTGGGGCTAAGGCTTTATTTTCATAATCTTCAAACTGAAGTCACAAACAATTTTCATAAGATTGCTGGAATAATGAAACAGCTGTTTCTCAGGGCAGGGTCAGGTGAAGTGGCAGGGATGGAGCAATCACATGGGAATGGGCCGTAGGCTGCTTCAAATAGACTCTTCCTTGGTGTCTCGGTCCTGGGAGGGAAAATATGCTCATCAAGATCCTGATTAAGCAGGGATTGCCAACGGCAATCAAACCCTTTGTAACCAGGCAAACAAGAGGTCCCCTCCTCCTTCTTCTGCTCTTAAAACAAAAATCTATCAAGATTTAATCACATTGCTTTATCTCCAGGATCTAACCTCTGAGTGTTCAAGAGAACATTTTGCTTTGTCTCCAGGCCCTAAGGCATGTGCCTCTATGGGAGGCATGGTCCCTTTAGGGTTTTTACTTGAGTTGAAGAAGCAAAGATTGCTTTTTGTTCCCCTTTGACTCTCTTCTGAATTAACATGAAATTGAAGATGACTGTAGTTAGGGCAAAAGAAAAAAAAAAAAGGAGTGAGAAAGAGAACAATGAGGAAGGGAGCCAGGAAGAAGGCTGGGAAAGCCAGTGTGAAGAGTATGTCTTGGAACCCAAGGGAAGCTCTGTGTTCATCAGGCTGATAGTTCCCTTCCAGGCCATCAGCAAAATGAAAATGCCTCACCCAACCACATTTAAATCCTTTCATCTAGGTCTCTAAAACCCTTCTCTGGGGAGTGCACTTTGGAGTGTGAATTCCTCCAAGTTGATTATCTCAGTGAAAGTGCAGATGCCATTCCCCGCCCCCCCCCCCCCCCCCCCACTTTCGGTAGTCCTTCCACTGTAATGGACTTTTCTGGGGCTTCATGACCAAATTGATGCCAGCACAAGGGGGGCTGCATCTGAATGTGTAATTGAGAAACAACACAGACACTGATGCCTCAGTATTAATTAATGGAATTTGATGTTTATTGCTGTCGTGTCAGCCAATCACTTTTTTCAGAAAATTAATTAAGCCGTGGATAGGGGTTTAGCAGCTCCCTACACAAGGCCGAGGGCTGATTGGGAGCCTTTGGGACTGGGGAAGGGAACTGCATCTGTGGTTTAAATTGTGTGTGAGCTTTGTCTAAAACCACAGACTTAGATTCCAACTCTGAGAGAATGGAGAGGAATGTGGGGAAGGGGTCTTTGCTGCCTCTTACCCTTGATCACTCCTCACTTTTGTCATTGGATTGTTCCTTCTCACTTCCTTCCACTGACTATCCCTGCTCTGTGCAAGGTAAATCCATCTATTTGCCCACTGAAATGAAGTGTGAAATAAAAAGTGGCAAAAGAACTCTCTTAAGAAAAATCTCAGTAAGGCTTGTTCAGATGCAGTCACCAGATGGCTTGTATTAGACAGAAAGGCCTGGATTTCAATAGTCTGTCCTTCTAAAATGTCCCTCATTAGCATTTCTGGATGCTTCTTTCTTTTCCTCTTCCCTCCTCCATCTCTGTTCTTTACTCTTTTTTCTTTCCTGGTTGAACAGAAATTACATTTATTTCAAGTTTTTTGAATAACATTGTTTTCTGATTATGAACTGAAATGATACATGTTCACTTTAAGAAAATTGATTAGAAACAGAAAAGTGTGAAAATGCCAAATGAAGAGTAATAATTAATGTTCGAGTGTTTATCAGGTGACAAGCTCTGTGCTAAATGCTTTATGTATATGATCTCATTGAATCATTTTAACAAACACATTAGAAAGGTATTATTTTTATCTGTGTTTTGTAGATGAGAAAATTGAAGGAAGTTAAGTAACTTTTCCAAAGTCACACAGCTACTAAGGAGTAGCATAGACTTTGAACCAAGGCAGTTTGACTCCAAAATCTACGTTCTTATCATATGCTCTGCTGTCTTGCACTGTGACAACTACATTCTGGACTAGGCACACACATCAAGATAGAGGATATTAACTGAGGAGGTCTCCAATCACTCAGACCAGTTCTCCTGGGAGACATCTGGTCTGGGAAACTCACCACCCTCCACATTCAGGCTCTCTGCCTTATAGGCTCAGAAGCCTGTTTTTTTATAGGGATGAATTAACATTAATTGGGTTCATAGTAACAGCTATGTTACCCACCAACTTGTTGACTTACAAGAGCAAAGCCACAGTCTAGAAGGACTTGCATTCACCTACCAGTGCGTCCTCACCCTGTAGTAAGTCTGCATGACAAGCTAACCAACAACTGTTTTCTTGAACTAGGTGCTTGGGATCAGTGCATGGGGACTCATTTAGCTAACTCTGAGCTGAGTTATCTTTTCAGTACCACCCCTTTCCTCTCCTCCTACCTCCCTCATTATAAGAGTAATGGAGACCCTAACACACCAATAATCTAAGCCAAGGCCATCTCTCCCCTTTATCTATAGTCCTTTGACTTCCCACCCTCCATTTCAATAACACATCCTTACCATAGATTTCTTACTATGTTGTTAGGTTATAGTCAAGTCTTGTTGGTCTGGGAGCCATTCTGTCTTCTAAAGGTGGTTTTGTAGATCTCCGCTCAGGTCTGCTAACTGCTGATTTAAAGCTCATCTTCCAAAGGGCTCATTAAAAAAAAAAAAATTATTGACGTGTACTTTACATATCATAAAATTTACCCATTTTAAGTGTACAGCTGAGTGATTTTTAGGAAGTTTACTGGGTTGTACTTGTCATAACACATTCATCAGCACAATAAAATCCATAATGCCCATTTACACTTAATCTCTGTTCCCATTGCCATTTCAAATAAATAAAATCCTATAGTATTATGGTCTTTTGTGTCTGGCTTCTTTTGGTTACAATAATGTTTTGAAGATCTATCCATTTTGTAGCATGTATCATTATGCATTCCTTTTTATAGAGTTCTATTGTATGGATATGCCATATTTTGTTGATGGACATTTGAGTTGTTTCCATTTTTTAGCTATCATAAATAGTGCTGCAATGAACATTTATGTTCAAGTTTTTGTGTGGCCACATGTTTCCATTTCTCTTGGGCAGATACGTATGAGTGGAATTGCTGGGTTATATGGTAAATTTATATTTAACTTTTTAAGAAGCACCCAACATATTTTCCAAAGTGGCTACATCAAAGGGTAGTTTTATTGCCCTAATTCCCAAACTTTTGGGGTATCCATCATGATAGCTCCCCAGGACTGATAATGAAAGGAATAAAAATGACCCATAATCTCATCCTTATTAACATTTTACTGATACATATACAATTATTATTTTATGTATATTTTATAAATATAAATGTATAAAACTTTATTTCATGTATAATAGAAAATATATGTTTATATATATCTATTTTATGTCAAAAACTATATATTTATATACAGAAATGTATATGAAAATTATATAAGAAGATTATAGATGTATGTATATACATACTTAGGATCACATTATATTAATAATTGAGCTTCTTTTTAAACTTATAAGGGGATTATGGTCATTTATCTATTATTAAATATGAAATTTGATTTTAATATCTTCATAATCTCTACAAGGATATACCATAATTTTTAAAACCTTTGTCCTGTTTTTAAACTTCTGGGTTGTGTTTTTACTTTTAAATCATAATTTAAATATGTTGTACTTTTAACTTTGGGTTAAATTTTTAGCTGGTCCCCTTCTCATGCTTTTCTTTAATACCTGTGACTTCCCATGGCCATATGTTCACCCTTCACCAAGTTTTCCCTCTCTGTTGTCTCTTATGAAGTACATATGCAGTCTGGTCCCTTCACCAGAGGAATAATTTAGAAAGCAAACCTCTATTTAAAATGTATCCATTTCTAATAATATCAAAGCTGTTGATCAATTCAATTAAGAAAACAATAAGCAAGATGGTAGTTTAGTGAATATAGATAGATGGGCTGAAATATTTTATGCTATAGTAGGGTTTTATATATACTTTGTCAGAGGATGGTGAAAAGGAGATCACTTTTTAAGATTCTCACAGAGAATGTGGACATTTTAAGAATGGTATCTGAATTTAAAATACTAACAACAGCATAAAGCCTTCAGTGGCCTTCTAACACATTGCAACCTGTAAACCAGTCTCTTGACAAGCCTTCTTACCTCTAGAATAAATTGTAAGTGCAGGTCTGATCCTGTGGCTGTTCAGTTCTCTCTACGCAGTCATTCAAGACCCATCATAGTCTCCCACTCTACTGCACAGAACTTACCCAAACTGAGAAATCATTCCATAAGAAGAGACTCAACCTCTCAACTTTTTTCTTTTTTTAAATTACAGTGTTATTGAGGTATAATTCAAAAACCAAAAATGTCACCCTTTTAAAGTATATACTTTTGTGTTTTTTTTTAATTTATTTATTTGAGAGAGAAACAGAGAGAGTGAGAGAGAGAAAACATGAGCAGGGTGAGGGGCAGAGGGAGAAGCAGACTCCCCACTGAGCAGGGAGCCCCATGTGGGACTCGATCCCAGACCCCAGGATCATGACCTGAGCCGAAGGCAGATGCTCAACCGACTGAGCCACCCAAGCGCCCTATACTTTTGTGGTTTTAAGTACATTTATAGTGTTGTGCAGCCATCATCACTATCTAAAAAGAGAATGTTTTCATTTTCATCACTGTGAAAAGAAACTCCAGTCCCTCCTTGTTCCCCGCTCTCCCTGGCTCCTAGAAACCACTAATCTGTTCTCTGCCTCTGTAGATGTGCCTCTTCTGGACGTTTACATAGATGGAATCAAACAGTCTATGGCTTTTTGTATCTGGCTTTTTTCACTTAGTATGTTTTCAAGATTCACCCCCATTGTAGTATGTGTCAGTACTTTACCCACTTTCTAGGCCAAATAATATTTCATTAAATGGTTACACTAACTTGTTTTATCCATTTATCATTTGGTGATTTTACATTTTGACTTTTTGTGTAATTCTTGAATGAATATTTATATACAAGATTTGGTTGACATATATTTTGGAAGTTTTTCATATATAGCACAGGTTGAGTGAATAGTTGTCATTTGGGAAAATAGCAAATTCATGTAGTAGAGAATGAGTAGAACTGGAATTAGGTTAAGTGTTTCAAAAAGATAACTTGCCTCTGACTTACTTTTTTCTTCTGAAACAAGTTTATTCCCTTGAAACCTTTTTATAGCAGTGTGTACAAGGCAAGAATTAGTAACTCCTTGAAGAGCTTCCTTGTGCTCAAAAATCTTCTAGAAGAGAAACAATGTCAACAACAAAAATATAGAGGGAAAAATTCTTGGAATCAGGAGAGAAGTGTTGTGGGAAGATTATTGGTCTGTTAAAACTGGGTTGGACCTACTGCTATATTTCTGTTCACTCAGGACACACTGCTTTTTTTCCTGTTGCTGCAGTTGACAAGAGCTAGAAAGGACAGAGGGTGGTGAGGAGAGAGCTCACCTCTCTGAGAGTAACCAGCTGACTACATTCAGAATTAACACACAGGATGAAGTAACTCTCTGATGAGTATGATGCTTAGCTCTGAAGTATATGGGGGATTTTTTTACCCACCACATTTTCAAGTCTAAACACTGTAATAGAAGAAGAAAATTGCTCAAAAGTACATGGATATAAGCCTGAAGCAAAAATTTTCGCCACTCACCTCCTCCTCTAGATATCTTCAGCAATTCTCCTAGCTCTCCAATTTGAATGTACATCAAAATAAGTGTGCTTTTAATACACATATTACTAGGTCCCTCCCCAGACTTTCTGATTCAGTAGCTTTCTAACAAATTTCCAGGTAATTCTAATGCTATTGGTGTAGGGAGCTTACTGTAAGAGCCCATGCTCTAAAATTACCATGCTGATCTCAATTTTATCCCATAAAATTCCCTTTTACCTCAATGTTGGTTTTATTTGGCTGTGTGGATAGCAGTCTGGTTAAGTCTCCTTGAAAGCTCACTGAGTTTGCTTATTTTTGTATTCACAGTCTCTGGTATAAAGAGCTGGAAATAAGTGCTTACGTCTTTGAGTGAATGGATAGAACTAATTTATACTAAGATATCAGTGATCTATAGAAACTTAATGTGTTACCTTTCTGGGATATTTAAATTTTAAAGGAAAATCAACATAAAAGAAATTAATCTTTAAATTATGAAAATATCACCAAAAAACCACACAACCTATTTTTTTTAAAAGATTTTATTTATTTATTTGACTGAGAGAGAGAGGGCACAAGTAGGCAGAGTGGCAGGCAGAAGGAGAGGGAAAAGCAGGCTCCCCGCTAAGCCAAAAGCCTGATGTGGGGTTCGATCCCAGGACCCTGGGATCATGACCTGAGCTGAAGGCAGACGCTTAACCGACTAAGCCACCTAGGCGCCCCACACACGACCTAATTTTTAAAATGTATAGAAGATTTGAGAGACACTTCACCAGAGATGATATTTGGATGACAAATCAGCACACTCAACGTGAGTCATCAGAGAATTACTTTTAGAACCATGATGAGATACAACTGCACTCATAAAATTAAACTTACTGTAGGGGCACCTGGGTGGCTCAGTCGTTAAGCGTCTGCCTTCGGCTCAGGTCATGATCCCAGGGTCCTGGGATCGAGCCCCGCATCGGGCTCCCTGCTCAGCAGGAAGCCTGCTTCTCCCTCTCCCATTCCCCCTGCTTGTGTTCCCCCTCTCACTGTGTCTCTCTCTGTCAAATAAATAAATAAAATCTTTAAAAAAAAAAAAAATTAAACTTACTGTATGACCCAGCAATTCTATTCCTAGGTATTTATATAGCTGAACTAAAACTACGTGTTCACAAAAATACTGTACAAAAATACTGTTGATAGCAATTTTATTCATAGTCATCAAAAACTGGAAACAATATAAATGCCCCTCAACAGGTAAATGGATTAACAATCTGTTGAACATCTGTACAACAGAATATTACTCATCAGTAAAAAAGAGTGTACTGGTGAAACACACAAAAACCTGGATGAATTTCAAATGCATTATGCTGAGTCGAAGAAGACTTGAAGGAATACACACAGTATGATTGCATTTTATATGATGTTATAGAAAAAGACAAGTTAATAGGAACAGAGAATAATCTATGATCGGCAGGATTTAGAAGTTAGGGGTGAGTGACAACAATGGGTTGGCATAAGAGAACTTGTGGGGGGGGAGGATGGAAGTGCTTTTATCTTGATTGTTGTAGTGGATATACAACTGTATGGCTTTGTTAAAACACATAGAACTGTACACCACAAAGAATATATTTTGTTGTATGCAAATTGAAAGTAATTATTTTAAAAAATAGTATCATAAAGATCTTTTTGGAGAAAAATGGGGTGTGAAACTTGAAGCTTCACGGGTTAGGGGACAGATAACCTGGGATAGGTATGGCTTGACCAAATAGTTGCAGTGAGTGGTTTGCTGCCAGCAGCAAGAGCTAGTGAATAGCGACTTAACTTTTTAGGGCATTAAGGAGAGCCTAGGAATGCCAGGAAGAGAAGTGGCCAATAAGATAAATAATCTATCAGAATAGAAGTGACGTCATAGGGTAGCTACTTTAATTGTGAATTGTTTGAGGAGAAAGGGGCCAATGACAAATTGCTTCTTGGAAGGAAAAAAAAAATCACATTAAGAATAGGATGAAAATGTTCCTCCTTGAGTGATTATCCATAGCAACATTATAGACTCCAAAGAGAATACACCCAGTGGTCCTCACTGAAAATACAACACCAACCTCCTTATAGATTGCTTGTTCTGTGAAGGAAGCTATCCAGGGGTTTAGCTAAGGGTACAAGAGAGTCAGAAAGGCCTAGATGAATATCAAGTCTGTCTTTTACAAGTTTAGAGCCCTTGTGAAAACCACTATGCTTTTTTGATTTTCAGTTTCTCCAACTATAAAACAGGGTTAATGATAGCACGTCTTTGAGTATTGAGAAAATTAAATGAGATAATGCATGTGTAGCACTGAGCACAATGCCTGGAAGCACTCAACTGGAAGCACTCAAACAATTTGCAGTGAGCATCACATTGCTGCCTGATTTTAGTAGCATGCTTATACTTATTTTTTTCAGGTTCAAACTTGTATTTAATTTTTTTTTTTTGTCAGCCTCTCATCAATAGGAGATTCTCAAGCCTAAGAAGCATCATCTTACTGCCTAGAGAATATATATAGAGAGAGAATTTGAAGAGAGACATCTTATTCCCCAAAACATAAAATCTTTTATACTCAATACAAAGAACCTTCAAAAGCAAGCTGTGACTTTCTTGCTCCAGAACTGGTTAACCTGTTGGGATATTTGGTAGATGAATTCTGCACCACGCTCTTTCCTTTACTATGCAGTAGACTGGGAGGCAGCAGCTGCTCTCCGTGCTCTTCTTCCAACACAGAAAACCAATCTCCCAGCACCAGGGGAGACCATTAAAAAGGGAAAAAATGCAAATGTCCAACACTGATTAGTTTTGCCAGCTGCTCTTCTTCCTCCAGAATTAATGGATTGGCCACTTTAGCTGCAAAGTCCATTGGACAGACTCAGGTTTTGTTTTGTTTTGTTTTTTTTAAAGAAATGGTATTAAAAAATAAATAATCCTTTCTAGGTCAAGCCTGTCAAAAAAGTTGACAAATGAAAGGAGGGTTTAAATAAAGAGAAGAGATAGATAATAGGTCTTTACTCAACAGTTTCTGAAAATATGTTTGACCCCGGGGAGAGTCTGGTTATTTCAAACATTTGATGCTTTGGAGGGGCCACAGTAGTTGTGTAAATGAGTGAGGAAGCATCTGGGTAGGAGGCAATAGGGAGTAGTGGTGAGTATGGGTCTATTTTTTTGTTTTCCAACTATGAGGAGCCTTTTTTTTTTTTTTAAAGATTTTATTTATTTGACAGAGAGAGAGTGAGAGAGCACAAGGAGGGGAGCAGCAGAGGGAGAGAGAGAAGCAGACTCTCTGATGAGCAGGGAGCCCAAAGCAGGGCTCAATCCCAGGACTCTGGGATCATGACCCAAGCCGAAGGCAGATGCTTAACCGACTGAGCTACCCAGGGGCCCCTATGAGGAGACATTTGAATACAAAAACATTTCATAGAGGGGAAAATAAAGAATGTATGATGATAAATGATAAATGACAACTGATACAACCTCAAAGATGTAGAGCAATCTTGGTTCTTATCATTGTCATATGGTAGACTGAAGAAGCCACAACTGAACTGAACAGCTTTTATTCAACTCCAGCCAACTACTGTTGGTCAAGAATGTGAGCCCAGCGTTGCTAAATATTTAGTTATTCAAGAAACACCCCACATCTTGATTTTGGTGTGATTTCTCTACATCACATAATAATTCTGACAATTTTAGTGCTGAAAATTCATTCCATTTTGAAAAATAATGGTGTGGACCAAACACAATATGTCTTTATGTTACTTTTAGCCAGTGGCTATCAATGGGACCTCTGTTTTGAACCTCAGCTTAACAACTGCTGTGAGGGGAGTACAACTTTTTGTTAGATGGAGATCAATGGTAGAAACAATCTAAATTATGTTATAAATAATCTCTTACTGATCTTTAAAAGGATTGTGAATTAAAATGGTATTATAAAGTATGAAGTTATTTATTAAAGCATTATTCTAAAAGCAAAAGATGGGAAATAGACTAGATGTCTACCAATAAGGGATGGTTACATAAATTATATTACACCCAAACAATACTATGTAACTATTAAAAATAAGGGAACTCTATAGTACTAACATGGAACACATGCTAGAATACGTCATTAAGTACAAAAAAGCAAAGTGCAGAAAATTGTGTAAAGCATGCTACTGTTTTATTTTTTAAAGTGTGCTATATATAGATGCTATACATACTATATAAATGATATATAAATTATGCTCGATTTAAATAAAATATACAGGGTGCCTGGGTGGCTCAGTTGGTTAAGCGACTGCCTTCGGCTCAGGTCATGATCCTGGAGTCCCAGGATCAAGTCCCGCATCGGGCTCCCTGCTCAGCGGGGAGTCTGCTTCTCCCTCTGACCCTCCCCCCTCTCATGTGCTCTCTCTCTCTCATTCTCTCTCTCTCAAATAAATAAATAAAATCTTTAAAAATAAATAAATAAATAAAATATACAATGGTATGTAAAATGTAATCTCTGGAAGAATGTGAAACTAAATGATAACAGTGGTGACTCCCTCTGGGAAGGAGATGGAGCCTGAGGAAATAAGGACAGGGATAGGGGGAGACATACTTTTTCTTTCATATGTATTTGGTACAATTTGAATTTTTTACCACACGCATATATTCCCCCTTCAAAATAAATGTAATAAAAAAACCCCAGCAACCTCTATTCATAGGCAATAGCCTCTTCCAAAAAGGTAGTGGTAGGGTGGGGATGGGTTGTCATAACAATAGAGAGGATGGACATTTTTTCAGGAAATGCCATGGCTAGGAGGTGCTTCATTATCTTTGCACCACCTGCTTCTGACAGGCAGTTATGTTGGCTTCAATAGATGGTCACAGACTCCAGTATAAAACAGAACATAGTCATAGAAATTATTAATTTTTATTATTAAACTCAACAGGATCCTATCCATAAAGCACCAACTGGATACCATGGCAGTTCAAGTGCATGGAACTTGCTAGCAGCTGGGTTTTCCTACCATACTTTCTTTCCATTCTTTGTTACCTACATCATCTTCTTTGGGGTATGCTCATATCCTCAGAAATGTTCCTGGTCTACCTATTGGCTGCCCACTTCCTTGTCATGGTCCTGAGTTTGGCTTATTTATGAGCATGATTAGTGTCAGCTGTTGGCTCTACTAAATGATTTAGTGTTTCCTAGCATATACTTGGATTTGCCTGAGGTTGTCCGGGCTCTGTTGCAAATATGTACCTCTTATAAGCAAAGGAATGAGGTAATGAATGGACTTTCTTCATTTTACGTTTTCAGTCTTTATATATAGCTAGATAGATATGGATATGGAAATAAATATGAATAAAAACATAGATAGACTATATATGAAAGAATATAACAGAAACTGACAGTGGTGACTGCCTTTGGGAAGAAAGCCTAATAAATTTTCTTTTTATGCCCAATAAGCTGGTTGTAGAATTGACAAACTGTATTTCCAATATTGCAGATGTTATAGGTGAGATGAGGAAAGGAGAAAAGACCTAGTTTGAGATATGTAAACTATATCTGTCTGAGGAAAACAGAAAAAAGTAAAATTTATAATTAGCTAGGGGAAAGTTAGGTAATTTAATAAGTGATATTGAGACCTTGGTTAACCATCTAAAAAAAAAAAAAAAAACGTATATCCCTACCTCACTCCATTCACCAAAATAAGTTTGTGGAGTTCAGAGATTAGAATGGTCCTTAGGATCCTTGGCTCCTGGTGTTCGTACCTTTGTGTAATCCCTTTGGAAGGATCAGTGACTTTCTTCTAACCATTGGAATGTGACAAAGGTGAAGGATTGTATGTGATCACGTGTGTGTAATTACATAATGATGTAATGCCCCTCTTGCTAGAATCTCTCTCTTTCTCTTTGGCTTTGATGAAGGAGGATGCCCTGAATCCTATAGCATCAGGAAATGAATTTGGACAATAGTCTGAGGGATCGTGGAAGTGGATCTTTCCCCAGTTGAGCTTCTGATGAGAACACAGTTCTGGCCAAAACCCTACTCAGAGCCTGTAAACCCTAAGCAAATAACCCAGTTAAATAATGCCCAACTCCTGACACAGAAACTGTAAGAAAATAAATGTGTGTTTTAAGCTGCTACGTTTGTGGTAATTCATTATGCAGCAATGGAAAACTAACACAGTTCCATATGGATTAATAGATTAATTATAAAAAGGAAAGAAAAAGAAAACATACAAATAACTAAAAGAAAATGTAGTGGAATGCTTTTGTAATCTTGAAGTACAAAAGATATTTCTGAAGAAGAAATAAATCCCCAAAGCATACACACACACACAAAGACTGACAAATTTGACCACAAAATTCAACATGGAAAAAAATACTATACTATAACTAAATTTCCTTAATTCTTCAGTGTCTGCAAATAAAGAAACAAAATCACCAACCAAAAGAAAAATGAACCAAGGATAGGTTAACAATAGGTTCAAAAAAAAAGAAACATAAATGTCCTTAGCATTTGACAAAATGCTCAGCCTTACTCATAATTAAAGAAATAGAAATTTTAAAAAATGAGATTTCATGTTTCACTTAACAGTTTCGTGAAGATAAAAAGCTTGATAACACCAGGGAAACAGACACTCATGTGCTATTGCTTAGAATATAAATTGGTGCAGCTTTTGGCAACAGAAATAAAAATTTGTAGCATAACATTTGCCAATCCTTGTGTGTAAAGTCATTCAATAGTCATGTCCACAAATGTGCAGTGACTTTTGAATCGCACACCTAGAAATAACCAAAATACCCATTGGTAGAAGGCCTATTAAGTAAACTCAGGGGTAGCTTACTATGAAAAAAAAATTGTCTTCTGTCTATAAGTCATGATAAAAAATAATTTATTTGCTCTATTAAGTTAAAAAAATCAACATTCACACAGTGTATGCAGATGATTTGTTCTAAATTTTTCAAGAGTGTGTGTGTGTGTATATTGGAAAAGAAAAGTGTACCTGTTGACCTCAGCCTAGGAAAGTGTCAATATAGTGATGGAGAGCTAGACATGCATGCCCCTACAATCACATACTCTAGGAATTAGTAGCCAAGATGAAGGATTTAGAAAATTATAGTCACAAGAAGAGAGGCCTGGGAGCAGAAGACCAGCAAGATGGGGAGGAGTTATCAGATCTTGGAGGTCAGTCAGTTAGGAAATCAGTGTATCCTGGCAGTTTATGGTTCTAGCAAGCAGAAAATCCCAGATGTGCCTAATTCTGGAGCAAAAGCTGTTTGTTTTCTGTGAAATCAACAGATAGCAGATACCAATCTAGGCACTGGGGGGGGGGGAGGTTGGGGAAGTACAAGAAAGAATAAGAATTAGTCTCTGTATTCTAGCAGAAAAATTTTAAACATATTAAATTAAATAAATATTAAATATCAGAATACTATGTATAGTATTTGTGTATTCATTGAATTCAAGCTTCTTGTAATAATCTATTCCCTGGAGTCTAAATTTGTCATCAAATTCTAGGTAGTAGTTTACACTTAATATTCTCTTATTTGATCTTCTTAACTAAATTTTAAGGGAATCTCAATACTCCTGTACTATAGGTGGGATTCACAGAGGTAAAGCTCTTCTTTTTAAAGACCTTAGAAAGTGGTCTCAGGATCTAGGGGGAAACATGGGGATAAGGGAAGAACATGGGTGCAGAAGATGAAGGAAAGATTGAGTCCAGCTATGGAGACCAACTTTTAGATACCTCAACCAGTCTACAAGATAATTTATCATCTTGCCTCAAACATGCTCCTTTTCTGTATCCTCTGTCTTCACAAATATTTTTTAGCACCTCTTTTGAGCTCAAATCATGGTTCTAGGATATGGGGCTATAGTGAACCAGATAGACATGTTTGTTTTCTCTCTTTTGAATGGAGCATTCTAGAAAGGAAGATAGAGAATGAGAGAGTAACAAATAAGAGAGTAACATTCTGGAAGAAGAGATAGAGAATAAGAGTAACACATACAGAAGCAAGATTTTGATAAGTATTATAAAAAGAGTGAAGCAAGATAAGAGGATAGAAATTAGTGGTGGGGAGGAGGGGTGGGAAAAGGGTTCTTTTAGTATGCTTAGATAAAGACTTTCTGAGGGGAGTCATTTGAGGACAGATCTGAATAAAAGAGAGAAGATCATGGGAAAGTCTGAGAGAAAAGCTCAAGGGCAAAAGTGGTGGGATGGTCATGAGCTTTTCTTGTTGAGGGAGCAGCAAGGGTTCCAGGGTGGCTAGGCTGAGGGGGCAGGGGAGAAAGTACAAGGAAAGGAGCTCAAAGGGGTAGGCAGAGGCCAGCTCACATAGAGCATTGTAGGGCATGATGAGGAGCTTGGATTATATCCATCAGGAAGCCATCAGAAAGTTGGAAGCAGAGAAGAGATGGGTTTTGATTCTTGTTTAGGAAAGATGGCTCTGCAGTGGGGAGAACAGACGATATGTAAGAGTGGGAGCAGGGAGCTGTTAGTAGACTGTCTCAGATGACAGGTGATGGGGGCTATGAGGAGGGTGGAGGCAGGCATCGGGAAAACAAGTGGCCAGGTATTGGAGGTAGAACCCAAAGGATTGTTTATGGATTAGATATACAGGGAAAGATGAATAATGAAAAGTATGAGGTTGACTCAGATTTTTGGCCTGAGCAACTAAATGGTACCAGTTATGAAGATAGCAAAGGCCAAACCATTCTACTCCTCTGCTTAAGCGTTTGCTGATTCCACATCACAGGCAGACTCCTTAGCATGGTCTCTAAGCCCCTCCAATAATCTGCCTGACCTACCTTTCCAGGCTTATCTCTAGCTCCCCTGTTTTCCTCCCTGTGTCCTCCATCAACCCCTTTGTTCTCCTGCACACCCTGCTGCTTCTTGCATTTGTGCTTTTGCTCATGCTCACTGCTCACTACAGAATTCTTGGTCTTACCGTTCATGCCTCAGTGCGGGTATCACTCCCTCCAGAAAACAGTTTCTTTTTATTTATTTATTTATTTATATTTATTTTTTAAAGATTTTATTTATTTATTTATTTGAGAGAGAGAGAGAGAGAAACAGCATGAGATGGGAGAGGGTCAGAGGGAGAAGCAGACTCCCCGCTGAGCTGGGAGCCTGATGTGGGACTGGATCCCAGGACTCTGGGATCATGACCTGAGCCAAAGGCAGTCGCTTAACCAACTGAGCCACTTAGGTGCCCTTTTTAAAAAAATTTTATTATGTTAATCACCATACATTACATCATCAGTCTTTGACGTAGTGTTCCATGATTCATTGTTTGCGCATAACACCCAGTGCTCCATTCAATACGTGCCCTCTTTAATACCCATCACCAGGCTAACACATCCCCCCATCCCCCTCCCCTCTAGAACCCTCAGTTTGTTTCTCAGAGTCCATAGTCTCTCATGGTTCGTCTCCCCCTCTGATTTCCCCCCCTTCATTTTACCCTTCCTACTATCTTCTTCTTTTTTTTTAACATATAATGTATTATTTGTTTCAGGTCTGTGATTCAACAGTCTTACACAATTCACAGCACTCACCATAGCACATACCCTCCCCAATGTCTATCACCCAGCTACCCCATCCCTCGCACTCCCCACCACTCCAGCAACCCTCAGTTTCTTTCCTGAGATTAAGAATTCCTCATATCAGTGAGATCATATGATACATGTCTTTCTCTGACTGACTTATTTCTCTCAGAATAACACCCTCTAGTTCCATCCACATTGTTGCAAATGGCAAGATTTCATTCCTTTTGATGGCTGTATAATATTCCATTGTATATATATACCACCTCTTCTTTATCCATTCATCTGTTGATGGACATCTTGGCTCCTTCCACAGTTTGGCTATTGTGGACATTGCTGCTATAAACATCAGGGTGCACGTACCCCTTCGGATCACTACATTTGTATCTGTGGGGTAAATACCAGTAGTGCAATTGCTGGATCGTATGGTAGCTCTATTTTCAACTTTTTGAGGAACCTCCATACTGTTTTCCAGAGTGTCTGCACCAGCTTGCATTCCCACCAACAGTGTAGGAGGGTTCCCCTTTCTCCACATCCTCACCAACATCTGTCGTTTCCTGACTTGTTAATTTTAGCCATTCTGACTGGTGTGAGGTGGTATCACAAAAAGAGTGGTAACACCAAGAGAGTTCCATGAGCATGGAACATTTTTCCATTTCTTTGTGTCTTCCTCAATTTCTTTCATGAGTGTTTTATAGTTTTCTGAGTACAGATTCTTTGCCTCTTTAGATTTATTCCTAGGTATCTTATGGTTTTGGGTGCAATTGTAAATGGGATCAACTCCTTAATTTCTCTTTCTTCTTTATTGTTGGTGGTGTATATAAATGCAACTGATTTCTGTGCATTGATTTTATATCCTGCCCCTTAATGAATTCCTGTATGAGTTCTAGCAGTTTTCGGGTGGTCTTTTGGGTTTTCCACGTAAAGTATCATATCATCTGCGAAGAGTGAGAGATTGACTTCTTTGCCAATTCAGATGCCTTTTATTTCTTTTAGTTGTCTGCTGTGGCTAGGACTTCTAATATTATGTTGAATAGCAGTGGTGATAGTGGACATCCCTGCCATGTTCCTGACCTTAGGGGAAAAGCTCTCAGTTTTTCCCCATTGAGAATGATATTTGCTGTGGGTTTTTCATAAGATGGCTTTTACGATATTGAGGTATGTACCCTTTATCCCTATACTCTGAAGAGTTTTGATCAAGAAAGGATGCTGTACTTTGTCAAATGCTTTTTCTGCATCTATAGAGAGGATCATATGGTTCTTGTTCTTTCTTTTATTAATGTATTGTATCACATTGATTGATTTGTGGATGTTGAACTAAACTTTCAGCCCAGGAATAAATCCCACTTGGTCGTGGTGAATAATCCTTTTAATGTACTGTTGGATCCTATTGGCTAGTATTTTGGTGAGAATTTTTGCATCCATGTTCATCAGGGATATTGGTCTGTAATTCTCCTTTTTGATGGGGTCTTTGTCTGGTTTTGGGATCAAGGTAATGGTGGCCTCATAAAACGAGTTTGGAAGTTTTCCTTCCATTTCTATTTTTTGGAAAGGTTTCAGAAGAATAGGTATTAATTCTTCTTTAAATGTTTGGTAGAATTCCCCTGGGAAGCCATCTGGCTTTTGTTTGTTGGGCTTTTGTTTTTTTGGGCGATTTTTGCTGACTGCTTCAATTTCCTTAGTGGTTATAGGTCTGTTCAGGTTTTCTATTTCTTCCTGGTTCAGTTTTGGTAGTTGATACATCTCTAGGAATGCAGCCATTTCTTCCATATTATCTAATTTGCTGGCATAGAGTTGCTCATAATATGTTCTTATAATTGTATTTCTTTGGTGTTGGTTGTGATCTCTCCTCTTTCATTCATGATTTTGTTGATTTGGGTCGTTTCTCTTTTCTTTTTGATAAGTCTGGCCAGGGGTTTATCAATCTTATTAATTCTTTCAAAGAACCAGCTCCTTGTTTCGTTGATCTGTTCTACTGTTCTTTTGGTTTCTATTTCATTGATTTCTGCTCGGATATTTATTATTTCTCTTCTCCTGCTGGGTTTAGGCTTTATTTGCTGTTCTTTCTCCAGCTTCTTTAGGTGTAGGGTTAGATTGTGTACTTGAGACCTTTCTTGTTTCTTGAGAAAGGCTTGTATTGCTGTATACTTTCCTCTTAGGACTGCCTTTGCTGCATCCCAAAGATTTTGAACAGTTGTGTTTTCATTTTCATTTGTTTCCATGAATTTTTTAATTCTTCTTTAATTTCCTGGTTGACCCATTCATTCTTTAGTAGGATGCTCTTTAGCCTCCATGTATTTGAGTTCTTTCTGACTTTCCTTTTGTGATTGAGTTCTAGTTTCAAAGCATTGTGGTCCGAAAATATGCAGGCAATGATCCCAATCTTTTGGTATCGGTTGAGACCTGATTTATGACCTAGGATGTGATCTGTTCTGGAGAATGTTCCATGGGCACTAGAGAAGAATGTGTATTCCGTTGCTTTGGGATGGAATGTTCTGAATATATCTGTGAAGTCCATTTGGTCCAGTGTGCCATTTAAAGTCTTTATTTCCTTGTTGATATTTTGCTTAGATGATCTGTCCATTTCAGTGAGGGGGGTGTTAAAGTCCCCTACTATTATTGTATTGTTTTTGATATGTTTCTTTGCTATTGTTATTAATTGGCTTATAAAATTGGCTGCTCCCATATTAAGGGCATAGATATTTACAATTGTTAGATCTTCTTGTTGGATAGACCCTTTAAGTAGGATATAGTGTCCTTCCTCATCTCTTATTATAGTCTTTGGTTTAAAATCTAATTTGTCTGATACAAGGATTGCCACCCCAGCTTTCTTTTGGTGTCCATTAGCATGGTAAATGGTTTTCCACCCCCTCACTCTCAATCTGGTGGTGTCTTTGGGTCTAAAATGAGTCTCTTGCAGACAGCATATCAATGGGTCTTGTTTTTTCATCCAATCTGATACCCTGTGTCTTTGATTGGGGCATTTAGCCCATTTACATTTAGGGTAACTATTGAAAGATATGAATTTAGTGCCATTGTATTGCCTGTAAGGTGACTGTTACTGTATATTGTCTGTGTTCCTTTCTGGTCTATGTTACTTTTAGGCTCTCTCTTTGCTTAGAGGACCCCTTTCAAGATTTCTTGTAGGGCTGGTTTTGTGTTTGAAAATTCCTTTAGTTTTTGTTTGTCCTGGAAGCTTTTTATCTCTCCTTCTATTTTCAATGACAGCCTGGCTGGATATAGTATCCTTGGCTGCATATTTTTCTCATTTAGTGCTCTGAATATATCATGCCAGTCCTTTCTGGCCTGCCAGGTCTCTGTAGATAGGTCTGTTGCCAATCTAATGTTTCTACCATTGTAGGTTACAGATCTCTTGTCCTGAGCTGCTTTCAGGATTTTCTCTTTGTCTCTGAGACTCGTAAGTTTTAATATTAGATGTCGGGGTGTTGACCTATTTTTATTGATTTTGAGAGGGGTTCTCTGTGCCTCCTGGATTTTGATGCCTGTTTCCTTCCCCAAATTAGGGAAGTTCTCTGCTATAATTTGCTCCAATATACCATCTGCCCCTCTCTCTCTTTCTTCTTCTTCTGGGATCCCAATTATTCTAATATTGTTTTATCTTATGGTATCACTTATCTCTCGAATTCTGCCCTCGTGATCCAGTAGTTGTTTATCTCTCTTTTTCTCAGCTTCTTTATTCTCTATATTGGTCTTCTATATCACTGATTCTCTCTTCTGCCTCATTTATCCTAGCAGTTAGAGCCTCCATTTTTGATTGCACCTCATTAATAGCCTTTTTGATTTCGACTTGGTTAGATTTTACTTCTTTTATTTCTTCAGAAAGGGTTTCTCTAATATCTTCCATGCTTTTTTCAAGCCCAGCTAGTATCTTTATGATCGCCATTCTGAACTCTAGTTCCAACATCTTACTAATGTCTGTATTGATTAGGTCCCTGGCAGTCGGTACTGCCTCTTGTTCTTTTTTTTGAGGTGATTTTTTCCATCTTGTCATTTTGCCCAGAGGCAAATAGATGAATGAGAGAACAAAATGCTAACAGGGTAACAACGACCTCAGAAAAATATACACTAAACAAATCAGAAGAGACCTGAAACTGGGGGAAAAGAAAGGGAAAGAAAGAAAGAAAAAAAAAAGATTAAAAAAAAAAAAGAATATGCTCAAATATGATCAGGCTGGTGAATAGATCAGTACCACACACTAGATTTTGGGCATATTCTTGGTCTGTTAGAAGAAAGTGCCTCCCAAAATTTTAAAGAAAGAAAAGTTTATATATGTACAAAAATAAGGGTAAATATGATGAAGGGATGGAATATGAGTGTAAAGATGAAAATTATAAAAGATTTTATAAAAGGAATTGATAAGAAGTTGGTTGAAAAAAGAAGAGAAATTAAAAAAAAAAAGGGAGAGAATGTGATCAGGTAGGAGACTAGAACAAAGCCATACACTAGAGATTTAGGGTATATTTTGGTCTGTTAGAGGAAACCGTATCCCAAAATTTTAAAGAGAGAACAACTTATATATATATACCAAAAATAAGGGTAACTACTATGAAGGGATAGAATATGACTCTAAATATGAAAAATAAAAAAAGATTTTTAAAAAAAGGGATTGATAAGATGTTGGTTGAAAAAGGGAAAAAGAAAAATTCAAAAAAAAAAAAAGAAAAAGAAAAAAAGAAAATTCAAAAAATTAACTTTGAAAGACTAAAGAATCATGGGAAAAAAGCCATGGATTCTATGTGCAGTATTCCCCTAGCGCGGCAGTTCTGCCGTTCTCATT
Organism: Phoca vitulina; assembly: GCF_004348235.1. Classification (NCBI taxonomy): domain Eukaryota; kingdom Metazoa; phylum Chordata; class Mammalia; order Carnivora; family Phocidae; genus Phoca; species Phoca vitulina. The sequence continues at coordinate 3,969,126 of NW_022589709.1, forward strand.
GATCGGTAAACTTGGTCTTGGCTGGCTGTTCTCGCTGATCTTCTGGGGGAGGGGTCCATTGCCATGGTTCCCAAATGTCTTTGCTGGAGGCAGAATTGCCCCGCCCTTGCCTGGTCAGGGCTAAGTAATCTGCTCGGGTTTGCTCTCCGGAGCTTTTGTTCCCTGCAAGCTTTCCGTACAGCTTTGGAGGACAAGAGTGAAAATGGAGGCCTCCCAATCTCTGCCCCGGAGGAGCCGAGAACTCGGGGCCCCACTCCTCAGTGCGCCCCCAGAGAAGAGCAGTCAATCACTCCCATCTCCCCTGTCTCCGGCCACACTCCGTGCTCACCCGGCCTGTGACTGAGCGTTTCTATCTCTGGCACATGACCCCGTGCAGAGTCTCCAAACCCAGCAGATCCCTGCAGTGTGCTCCCGCGCCGCTCCTCCCAGGGGAGGAAGGTGAGTTTCCCCGGATCTGCCACTTGTTGGGTCCTGCTGGAGGAGCAGTGGCCCGACTGTGCCCCGGATCACGGTTTATGACAACCCTGAGCTGAGAGCCCGCTCCTCGGCTCCGTCTCTGCAGCCGGCTTCCCTGCTCCAATACCTGGGAGCTCTGCCACACTCAGGCACCCCCGGTCTTTCTGTGACCCCGAGGGTCCTGAGACCACACCGTCCCGCGAGGGTTCCACTCCCCGCTTAGCCACTGGAGTGACGTCCCTCAGCGGAGCCGACTTCTAAAAGTACTGATTTTGTGCTCCGCTGCTCAATCACTTGCCAGAAGCGGCTGACAGAGGCCCCCTCCCCCGCCGTCTATCTTCCCGAATTTCACCTCGGATTCACTTCTCCACACGTCCTACCTTCCAGAAAGTGGCCGCTTTTCTGTTCAGAGAGTTGCTGCTATTCTTTCCTTCAATCTCCTGTTGAGTTTGTAGGTGTTCAGAATGGTTTGATCCCTATCTAGCTGAATTCCTGGGACCAGACGAAATTTCAGTCTCCTACTACTCTGCCATCTTGCTCCTCCCCCCCAGAAAGCAGTTTCTGATTTCCCAACTAGTATTACACTGTATGTAAACTAGCTGGAATTTAAATAAAAATTTGGAGAAAAAAAAAGATAAGGGAACCAGAGTCCAGAAGCCTGGACTAGTTAATTGAAACCTCAGGACTGAACATAGAACCAGAGTTGGACACTGGACACCCTGAGGAACTTGGAGTACTTACCAAGTGATTTCACTTAAAATAATACCTTCTAGTTCCATCGATGTTATTGCAAATGGCATGATTTCATTCTTTGTTATGGCTGAGTAACATTCCATTGTGTGTGTGTGTGTGTGTGTGTGTATCACAACTTATTTATCCATTCATCAGTTGATGGATATTTGGACTCTTTCCATAATTTGGGTATTGTTGATAATGCTGCTATAAACATCAGGTTGCATGTGCCCTTTCAAATCAGTATGTTTGTATCCTTTGTGTAAATACCTAGTAGTGCAATTGCTGAGTCGTAGGGTAGTTCTATTTTTAACTTTCTGAGGAACCCCCATACTGTTTTCCAGAGTGGCTGCACCAGCTTGTATTCCCAGCAACAGTATAGGAGGGTTCCCCTTTATCCGCATCCTTGCCAACATCTGTTGTTTCCTGTGTTGTTAATTTTAGCCATTCTGACAGGTGTGAGGTGATATCTCATCATGGTTTTGATTTGTATTTCCCTAATGATGAGTGATATTGAGCATCTTTTCATGTGTCTGTTGTCCTTCTGTATGTCTTCTTTAGAAAAATGTCTGTTCATGTTTCTGCCCATTTCTTAACTGGGTCATTTACTTTTTTGGGGGGTGTTGAGTTTGATAAATTCTTTATAGATTTTGAATACTAACTCTTTATCAGATATGTCATTCTCAAATATCTTCTCCAATTCTGAAGGTTGCCTTTTAGTTTTGTTGATTGTTTCCTTCACTGTGCAGAAGCTTTTATCTTGATGAAATCCCAATAGTTCATTTTTGCTTTTGTTTCCCTTGCCTCTGGAGATGTGTCCAGTAAGAAGTTGCTACAGCTGAGGTCAAAGAGGTTGCTGTCTGTGTTCACCTCTAGGATTTTGATGGATTCCTGTCTCACATTTAGGCCTTTGGCCCACTTTGGATTTATTTTTGTGTATGGTGTAAGAAAATGGTCCAGTTTCATTCTTCTGCATATGGCTGTTCAATTTTCCCAACACCAGTTGTTGAAGAGACTGTCTTTTTTCCATTGGATATTCTTTCCTACTTTGTCGAAGATTAGTTGACCATATCGTTGTGGGTCCATTTATCTATGTGTCTGTTTTTGTTCCATTGATCTATGTGTCTGTTTTTGTGTCTTGATAACTACAGCTTTGTGATATAGCTTGAAGTCTGGAATTGTGATGCCTTCAACTTTGCTTTTGTTTTTCAAGATTGCTTTGGCTATTCGGGGTCTTTTATGATTCCATACAAATTTTAGGATTGTTTGTTCTGGTTTTGTGAAAAATGTTAGTGGTATTTTGATAGGGATTGCATTAAATGTGTAAATTGCTTTGGGTAGTATAGACATTTTAACAATACTTGTTCTTCCTATCCATGAGCATCCTTTAAAACATTTTTGCCCAGAGGGTAATTCCAGTACATCAGCTTCTTCCCACAGTACTCTGTTATATATTAGAATTCTGTATGATATGAACATTTACTTAGATAAAATTTCAGGGTCTTTAGTTACTGGCAAATACCATGCACTTAGTTATAAAGAAGTTTCACATACAAAGTGACCAGGAGGCATGGGCAGTGGGGAGGGAAACTCCGGCATCCTCTAGAGGATATAGGTACTATCCTCTGTCACATTCAGCTGCCAGCACAACTTATCCTGTGCTTCCTAAGTTTGATCATACCTAAATTCAACCAGTTCATACATTTCCACTTGTGTTGCATCGTTTTCCCTCTTGAATGTCTGTGGAGTTCACTTTCTGTCTAAATCCTTCTTTTCAACAAGGACCTGAACTTGGTGATTTGCACTTAGGTACTTCCTTAATGTGTTTCCTTTGGAGGAAGGATTAGCTCATTTCTGTTTCAATTTGGGATTTAAAAGAAAATAAATAGTATTTGATAAGCCTTTCCTTCTTTTTTATTTCTCTTCTTCCAATATAGAACACCTACCATTCATGAAACGTATCTTGAAAGATGGAGGAGAATAAAGGCTGGACTCTGCCCTCAACGAAACTATGATAAGGTAGGGAACCTGACATGCACTTACATAGGTAGCTATGATACAAAGGCAAATGTGAAAAAAAAAGAAAAAAAGAAAGAGGGGTAGAACAAGCAAGATTTAGGGAGAACTCATAGGAGGGAGACTGGGCTTCTACTGGGTTGATAAAGGAAGCCTTCATGAAGTAGGTGGCTTTTGAGCTGTCCTAATGGATAAATGGGAGGTTGCCAATATTTTTTTTTTCTTGCATGGAATTACTACAGGTCTTACAGAAAAAAAAAGGGGAAATGTAAATAAAAGAAGAAAATGAAGGGTGCCTGTATGGCTCATTTGGTTGAGCATCTGACTCTTGGTTTTGACTCAGGTCATGATCTCAGGAGTGTGAGATTGAGCCCCTTGTTGGACTCTGCACTCAGCTAAGAGTAGGCTGGAGATTCTTTCTCCTCCCTTGTCCCTCCCCCTCTGCTCCTCCCCTGCTCTCTCTCTCTCTCTCAAATAAATAAATAAAATCAGGAAAAAAAAAAAAAAGAAGAGGGACACCTGGGTGGCTCAGTCAGTTAAGCATCTGCCTTCGGCTCAGGTCATGATCCCAGGGTCCTGGGATCGAGCCCTGCATCAGGCTCCCTGCTGAGTGGGAAGCCTGCTTCTCCCTCTGTCTGCTGCTCCCCCCCCCCACTTGTGTTCTCTGAAAATAAATAAAATCTTAAAAAAAAAAGAAAAAGAAAAAAAAATAAGAAAGTGAGTCATGTTTTCTGTCAGATGCTATTGGTCGATTACCCAATATCCCTTCTCTCCTTTTTAATAACAGCCTTGATTACATTCAAGGCAGCAATGTTTCCTCCCCAAAAGACTACAATACCCAACAAACTTTGTGACAGCCACATTACCCATGAAATTAAATTCTGGCCAATGAGATAGAAGTGAAAATGTGTGGAACTTCTAGGAAGGCTCCTTAAGAGAGATGAATTCGCTGGGAGATTTGGCCCTCTTGCCCTTCCCATTTTTCTTTCTTGACACCTGGAATATAAAGGTGATGGTTAAATCTCCAGAAGGCGAGGTAGACCAGGAAATCACTTTGAGGATGCCCATATATATTAGTCAGGATAGACTAGTTTATGCTACGATAAGAACAATCCCCAAATCTCGGTGGCTTTATACTTCTTCCTCACCTAAATGTCTAATAGACTTCAGCAAAGAACGCATTCTGTCACCAGCTGATCGAGGCTTCTTCTTGATCTGTGCTTTCAAAATCACGACAGTGAGTGGAAGGACAGATATAAAGAATGGTGCACTGGCTCTTAAAGCTTCTGCATGGAAGAGATACATGTCACTTCTCCTCAGAGTTTATTTGTCAAAATAAGTTACATGTCACAGTAAAATTCAAAGGAAGAGGGAAGGGCAATCCTACCATGTGTTTGAAATAATAGAAGAAAAACTATTAGTGAGTAGAAGTAATGACTTCTGTATTACGTGCTAGGATAAGGAGCTGAAAAATTAGAATGCTCTTGAATTCCTAATGACTTTGCGAATTGTCATACCAACCCTGACTGACCATCGCCAGATTTCTTCCACTTGAGAGAATAAACCCTCATGTGTTTAAATTATTGTGATTTTTGGTTTTCTGTCACAGGGAGCCAAATCTAATCCTAACAGATTCATTTCTTCCTCCCCATTAAGGCAACACAACCAATATTATTTGATGAATGTACTGGAGAGGAGTCATGAGTCTTTGAGGGCTTGCCATGCTTTCAGAAGCTTCTGAGAGCAGCAGCCATAGCAGAGCCTGGCACATACATTCCCAGTTTGTGTCATGTGATCCTGCCGTCCTGCCCACAAGGAACTGGATCAAGGTTGCAGGCAGAGTCTAGGCTGAGCCGACCACTGGCCATGAAATGGCCTGGCCTGAGAGTTCTTCCCAGTGCAGGGGCTCCATACTGGGTGATACCTAAGGGACTGAATCAGACCCTCCCATTCATGTTTTGAATTTGAGACACACAGATGACAGTAGAAAGACACTGAGGGACCAGCAGAGGCTGAGAGAAGCTGCATTCATGATATAATATCAATCTCCGGAGTATCTGCCTACCTCTTACAGAGCATTATCACAGTTTTGAACAGTGAGCAGGGGGTTCAGTTCTCTGTGAGGAGACCTTTCCTGCTTCTCCGTTCTTCTTTGTGTGGCTATACAATAAATTTCCTATGATGTGATAAAAAATTAGAGACTGACCAACACAGTGTGTGTCCTCCCCCTATGTTCTATATTGTACCTACTAGTGATTTTCTATTTTTTTAATTTATTTTTTATTTTAAAAAATTTATTTATTTATTTGAGAGCGTGAGAGAGAGAGAGAGAGACAGAGCATGAGATGGGGGAGGGTCAGAGGGAGAAGCCGACTCCCCGCTGAGCAGAGAGCCCGACGCGGGGCTCGATCCCAGGACCCCGGGATTGTGACCTGAGCCAAAAGCAGACGCTTAACCGACTGAGCCACCCAGGCAGCCCTGATTTTTTAAATGGTACTTTCGCTTAACCATATATCATGATCATTCTTCCGTGCCATTAAATATTCTTTACAACAGTGTATGACTGGTATATAGTATTCTATTGTATGACTATATTATTTAATCAATCCCTCACTCTTGGATATTTGGTCATCAATTGTGTTTTTGTTTGTGTGTTTGTTTTGTTTTTATATGCAGCCTCAAAGTCAACATCTAAAGTTAAATATTTGTATACATCCATGATATTTTTATAGGTAAGAGTTTGATAGGAGGATGATGAGATGAGAGACATTTTAAACCAGGGATATGGCATGAAATAAACACAAAGCACAAGGCATGTCATCAAATCATCAAATTTTGCTAGTGTTGGCTACATGCAAGGAGACAGTGGCCAAATTATTGAGGACTTGAATGCCAAGTCAAGCCACAGTCATTAATGAGGGTGTTTTTTGCATACATGGACAGAAAACCTTGACTATCTTGGGGTGAATCTCTTTGTCTCTGCAAGGCTAGTGGTTGTGTTAAAGAGACAGCAAAAGTTAATTTGGCCCATTTCATATTAGTGCAATTTATAGTAAATGGGCAAAATGATCCTTTTGTACTTTGTATTGGGCTTTGTTAAAAAAATAAAATACTATGCTTTTAAGGGGATTTTATCAGTATAGAAATAGTCTAAAGACAAATAATATCCTAAGTGGAGATAATTCTATTATGGGTTCATACCGCCACTTCATATTTGTGTCAACCTTTTGAAATTTTTTGAGAAATATATAGAAACAGTGTTTCACTGGATCCCCAAAATATCATAGCCCAAATGGAAGATAGCCTGCCCATTTTACCAATGAAGGAACTGAGGTTAGGTGATTTGAAGAAATAGAATATCAGAGCTAGGATGTCAGAGCTTGATTTTTCAAGGTCACCAGAGCCGATGTCTATATTTTTCAGTGGTGATGGTGAGGGTTAGTTCAGCTATTAACCATCATCACACAGTTCTTGCAAAGGAGGTAGGAACTTGGGCCCCTTCTGATTTCACATCCTGTTTTCTTTCTCCTTGCCATGATGTCATCCAGCCAGCTGGCAGCAGTGTCTGGATAAAGGACCAGGTAGACCGATTCCAAATTCAATGCTTTTTCCAAAAAACAAGTGGAAATACTCTTGTCCTACTTTCTTTCCTCGAGGAATTCTTAAACTTTAATATGTGTAAGAATCATCCAGGAGCTTGTTAAACATGGAGTGCCCCAGGCTCAGCTCCCAGAGACTCCCTTTCAGCAGGCCTGGGGTTAGACCCAGATATGTGTATTTTTAACAAACTCCTCAGGTGATTATGAGAAAGGTGATATACAGAGCAGACTTTAAGAAACACTGCCTGTCCAATTTTGAGCTTGAAATATGCTTTGTCTCCTCTTCAAGCATGCCTGCTCTTAAAAATGTGACTCCAGCCCCACCTTGTAACCCCTTATCAGTTCTATGTGTTTTGCAAATTGCATTTACTCTTCATTTATGGACAAACCAGGTCAGCACTGCCAGGCCAATAAGTGCTGGATTTTCCCTGGCCTCATGCATCAGTGACATATTTGCCAACATCAGCCCAGTTCCGACATCCCTGCAATCGGCAATGGTTGATGATGATGCAGGATACACATGACTCGATTTGCAGAGAGCCTGCTAAGCTTTCAGGGAAGTCAATAAGAAAAATCTCATTTTGATCTGCAGCTTGAGCTCATTTGATTTGGAAGTTACTGGTGGCGAAAGAAATATGGGGCCCGGGAATGTCTCTTCAAGCCCCTCTCTGACTGTAATCACCCCTAAGAAGCAGTTTTCTCCATCTGTCTCCTCCTCCCCTCCTCTCTCTCTAGATTCAGTGTGTCAGCAACAGAGTGGGGAGAAAAGCAGCAACACTCTCAGACTTTCTGGACGATTCTTCTATCTCACTCTGAACAGAGAAGAAAGGGTCAAAATAGCATATAAACCATTCACCCAAACCATTCCTTGCATGACTCCTAGGAAACCCATTTGGCTTTTGCGATTTTTCACACTGGTCTGGGGCTTCCAGCTTGAAGAAGTCAGAGAGGAAAAAGTGAATACATCATGATGCCTTGTGAAGTAGCTCTTGGGTCTGAGTGCTCCATAGGCTGATGCACATGTCAAAATGGTTACTTTTATCTCCTAAATGACTCCACTGAGATCTATTTATTCTCCCTGACATTACCCTAATGTCTCCTTTAGATTCTATGATATCCTCCTTTCTGGTTTCCCTGCTTCCCACTTTTTCCCATCAAATCTGTTATCCACGGAGCAGCTGGGTGATCTTCACATCCCATTCCTCATTATAGCCCTATGGTGGCTTTGCATAAAGATAAAGTACACCTGTGCTATCCATTGCAGTAGCCACTAGCCACGTGTGCTTGTTGAGCAGTCAAGATGTGATGAATCTGAATTGAGATGAACTATAAATGTAAACATCAGATTTCAAAGATTTAGTAGAAAAAAGGGATGTAAATATCAGATTAATAATTTTATATTGATTACATATTGAAATAATATTTTAGATATATTGGGTTAACTAAAATATATTATTAAATTTAACTTCATCTCTTTTTTACTTTTTAAAATGTGGCTATTAGAAGATTTAAAATTACATATGTGGCTCACATTATATATCTTAACAGTGCTGTTCTAAATTCTTGAATATGGCCTGCCCCATATTGTTCTATTTCCATCTTGTACCCTCATTTTGGCCATATGAATTTCCTTTACTCTCTTGAATTACTCACTCATCCTTTAGTTTCTGGGATTTGGGTGGGCTATTGCTTCCTTCCATTACTTCTCTTTCACTAACTCTTACTCATATTTTGGTATGTCTTCTGGGTGTCATTTCTTAGATGTCACTAGCTCTAGGAAATTGTCCTTGACTTTGTGAGTCTAGTTTAGATGCCCCTTCTGTGGATCCAGTAGAATCTCTATACTTTCTCCTCTGTAATACTTTCCACATTCTTTTGGATTTGCTAGAAGAAAACCCCCCCACATATGTATAAGGGACATATGCACATATATATGTGCCCATTTTACTAAATTGTAGGCTCCATTAAGATGAGGGCTATTATCTGTCTTATGCACCTTTAACTCCAGAGTAGAAAACACAGTAAATGTTAGTTGAGTAAGTCTGGTCACTTCATTAAATAGGCAAGGGAATTGAGGTCCAGAATGGGGAGACTTCCTACCCAAGTTCACACAGTGAATTCATGGCAGAGTACCTTAGGACAGTGGCATGCAGGAGGAACACAAATTTAAATAATGTATGACATTGGGAGAATTTTTTAAAATTCCGTGGACAGAGATTCGTGCATGTTAGTTTAATTTTGCCCAAAAAGGTGAAGAAAGAGCTAACTACCTTATATAGAAGCAACTGTCCTGGTTGGAACACTCTCTAGCTTAAGAAAATCTCTACCCCATCAACTCTGACTCAGATACTTTACTTCTGGCATTGTTGGGTTAGAAGGAATAGGGATGGGGAAAGAAGTGACAAGACCATGGAGATCTCGACTATATATAAATGGAACAAATATATAAGGCAAGCTGAGTCAGAGCTTTGATGTGCTGCAGGGAAATTGTTTACCTGGATTATAAACCACAGGTCATTTCTTGAGATGCTGGCACAGCCATTCCTCATGTTGACATGTTTCTGAACAGAATGAAACAAGAAGAGTGTTTGAAGCCTCCAGGGTTCTGGTATCATCCTTAGCCAAACTTGTACCTGGGCGAAAATCCTATCTGGTTCTAGCAATACATAGTTTAGTGTATTTGCAAAATGTGTCATGTCATAAATTCTTTTGGAAAAAGTGATATAAGGAGAAATCTATCTGCTTTCTATAGGATTTTCTTCTATAATTGCATCTTTTTCCCCCCTATATAAGCTCAATGCAGGGAAGTTGGCAAACATTTCAGCACAAAGAAGGAAAGCTTACTCCATAATTCCATCACCAAAAATAATCCCACTATTTATACTTTCTGTAAGTCTTTTTAATGTTCTTCATGTATATTCACTTATATAGTTTTATAAAAAAGGTAAAAGTAGGATACTGTGAATACTATTTAGTAGTATTTTTCCTCTTAATATATATCATGAACAATTTCCTATGTCAATAGTACTCTTTTGTAATATGATTTTTATTGCTTAATATTCTAATGTATTTAAACCATCCTAACAATCTTCTATTATTGAACATTTAAATTGTTTCCAATTTTTCAGTATTATAAATCACTCTACAGTAAATTCCTTATACACATATCTCTGATTTTTCCAAAGGATAAATTTGTAAAAGTAGAATTTCTTACTAAAAGATAATGCACATTTTAAAGAATGTTGGCATTTATTTTTAATCAGCCTCCTAAAAGTTTTAGCACAGACTGTTTTTCAAAGTTCCAAAGTATTCTTTGCACACAAGTTCTTTCATGTTTTTAAATTGTACCATCTACTCTTATGAAATTTGTCTCCATTAAGTTGATACACCCAAAAGGGAATTCCCAAAAATGTCAAAATGAAATAAATTCTAGACTTTGAATCATATTGATCTCCATCTGATTATGTCCACTTTTATCTAGATCCTTAAAAGTGGTATTTTCCAAAATGCTCAATGGGAAAGGAGTTCTGTGTTCTGGTAGGTTTGAGCAAAGTTTTGTCCTCCATCTCTATGCAGATCTTGAAAACTCCTGCAGTAAATTTTAACAGGTTCAAATTTTTCTTTCTTAAGGTTGTTTGGTCACCAAACTATTAAAAAAAAAATCTAAGCCTACAAATATTCCAATGTATACAGAGGAAGTTCAAGGCAGTGTATTATAGGGGCTATACATGGGTTTTTTTTTTAAGGCTTTGTATTTTTAAAAAATTATTTTAAATTATTATTATTATTGTTACTTTAAATTTATTATTTTAAATTTCAGTATATTTTTTATTTTAAAATTATTATTTTAAATTTCAGTATAATTAACATACAGTGTTATATTAGTTTTAGGTGTACAATATAATGATTCATACATTACTCAGTGCTCATCACTATAAATATACTCTTTGTAAAGATTTTATTTATTTATTTGTGAGAGAAAGAGTACACAAGCGGGGAGGGAGGGGCAGAGGGAGAAACAGACTCCCCGCTGAGCAGGGAGCCTGACCCAGGGCTCAATCCCAGGACTCTGAGATCACGACCTAAGCCTATGGCAGATGCTTAACTGACTGAGCCACCCAGGAGCCCCATAGATATACTCTTAATCCCCTTTACCTATTTCACTCATCCCTCCACCCTCCTCCCCTCTGACAACCACCAGTTTGTTCTCTACATTTAAGAGTCTGTGGGGGTTTTTTTGGTTTGTTTTGCTTCTAAAATTCCACATATGAGTGAAATTGAGTGGTATTTGTCTTTCTCTGACTGGCTTATTTTGTTTAGCACTAGACTCTCTAGATCCATCCATGTTGTTGCAAATGGCAAGATTTCATTGTTTTTTATGGCTGAGTAATATTCCTATATATGTATGTGAATATATATATATCTTCTTTATCCATTCATGTGTTGATGGACACTTCGGTTGCTTCTATATCTTGACTATTGTAAATAAAGCTGCAATAAACATAAGGGTGCACATATGTTTTCTAATTAGTGTTTTTGTATTCTTTTGGTAAATACCCTTTAGTGGAGTTACTGGATGATATGGTAATTCTATTTTTAATTTTTGAGGAACTTCCATTCTTTTTTCCACAGTGGCTGCACCAGTTTTCATTTCCACCAACAGGGTGTGAGGGTTCCTTTTTTTTCACATCCTTGTCAACACTTGTTATTTCTTATGTTTTCTATGTTAGCCATTTTGACAGGTGTGAGGTGAGATCTCATGTGGTTTTGATATGAGCCTTTGTATTTGACCATAGGCAGCAGGGCCAGATCAGCTGAGTCTTGTGTCCTTGGTCACATGACAGAGCTGAAGGACTCTCTGATATCAGGCCTTATGGATCTTTCCAGTAAGCCAAGACCATTTTCTGACGAGCAAAGGTTAGAATTAAGTTTTTTTCCCAAAAAAACTCTATTCTGTCTCCTCCCTCCAAAACAGATTTGCTTATGACTGTGTGATTGTAAATGAAAAGTTCATCTATGTCTCATCTTCATATGTGTGAAGTCATTATTTTTACTTATTTAATTCCTGCCCCAAATTGTTTTAAAACTAAAATAAAGAATACATTGAAAATATATATGTTAAAAACCTCTCTTAGGCCAAATTTTCTTAGAACCAGGGAAATACAAAAATCAAACACAATTTTTTGGTGTTCATTGTGTCTGTGTTTATCAAATATCAGAGTTTTGCCTACAACCATCATTTTTTAAATTGTATTATTAATTTAGTATTTTTCCTTAACTTAAAGTTTTCTCTCTATATATTCTTTAGTTCTCAACAACAACAAAATATGCAAAAATACATATTTGGCAGTTTTATCTTTTTTCTAATAGATATTAAAATAAACCTATAACTATTAAAAATAAAACTGTTTGCTTTAAAATGCCTGAAATTATCTCAGGTCTTCTGTTAGTAAACTTTTTGTATGAAGGGTCAGACCGTAAATATTTTAGGGTTTGAGAGTCATGCAGTCTTGTCACAATTACTCAACTTTGTTGTTGTAGTGCAAAAACAGCCCTAGACAACAAGTAAACAAATGGGCACAAATCTGTTCCAATAAAACTTTTATTTACAGACAGGCAGAGGGCTGGGTTTGGCTCATGGGCTGTAGTTAGCCAACCTCTGCTCTAGATGAAACAAAGAACTTATTGACATTTTCACCTTCTGAGTGACTACACTGGTTCATTTTAGGTGCAATCTAAATGCACTAACCTGGGCAATAATTGAATAGCAAAACCTCTTATTTGCATTTCACTCCTATTTTCAGAGATAGTCCCAATTTCAAGCCATGTGTCTCAAATTTGGGGATCAGATTCATCACCCTGAATCTTATAGGACTAGGATTAAAATAAAAATCAGAAACCAGCCTTTGCAACAAAACAATGGACATCCTGAGACAAATTAACCTCAACCCACCTTCCTAATGAACTTTACAGGAATGCCCTGCTCAGTGATTTTACCCTTGCAAAATTATTCTTCATAAGAGGAAGAAAAAAAATCACAACCCAAGCAATCTGGGATCCTAAATTATTGACACATTAAAATTTAAAATGTTAATTAACAGAGGCTCTTATCTGAGAGAAGCAAGTTTGCAATTAGTTCCCAACCTTGCTGAATCTAAACCCCTATACATCTTCTATTTACTGAGTTGGTGCAAGGTTTGCCCCAGTGGCCCCAAGATTTACAAGAGGGAAACTTCCTAAACATGATAGAAAGCAAGGCTCGCTTCTGCAGCATGCGTGCGTTGGACCACATCATTGACCTTTGTAGATAGGAAGAATATATGTTTTGTATAAATACAATAAGCCCACCTCCACTTACTACTCACTGTTTTCCATCTTAGATATTCACAAATAACAATACATCTGAATAGCATTTTTTTTATGTTTATAAAGCTTTTCTAAATATATTGCCTCATTAAAGTTGCTCAGTAATTCCAGGAGCTGGGAATTATTATCCTCATTTTACAGGTGAGGGATCTGGGGTTAATCCTGCAGTTGAACTGCCAGCCACATGTTAGGGAGAACCCTGGAGCTATGCTAGCCAATTTCCACATGCTAGAATGGGATTGCCAAGGGCTCCTAAAGGTGATTCTTTTCCCTACTCTGTGCTGCCACACTCTGCTTACCTTTATCATCCCAACTCTTACCCCTCACCCAGCCCTCCATCTACCATGGTTGTCCCCATGGGACCCATTCAAGGGTGCATGGCTGGGTCGAGGTAAACCCATCTCTACCACTGAAACACAACTCCAACCTGACTTAACAACTAGTAATGTCAACTCCCATCCCTAATTGGACTCATATTTTCTAATTCTATGTCTAGTGTTTTCCTATATATTGTTACTGCTTCTGAGATACAGAGGAAATTAATCTGTATTGACAGAATTGCTAATTCAGCTTTCTGTTACAAACGGTAATCAGAGAATTAGGATGGGGAATTATAAAGCAACATGCATTGATGAGTCTATCTTCTTTTTATTTGCAAACCATCTGAAAAGGTTCATCCAGAATCCAAGATTATAACTTAAAGGCACCTTATATATCACCTAGTTCAACTCCTATATTTCATATTTAAGGAAACATGGGAGAACTTTGCCCAAGATAATGATTAATAATAATAAATAATAATGGTTATCATTTGTTTAATACTTAGCATGTGCCAGGCACTAATATAAATGCTACAAATGCATAAGGATTGTTATTCCAGTCTACAAATAAAGCATCCAAGACTTGGAGAGAAAACTGGACTTGCCTAAGGCCATGTGTGTGTAGGTAGTTGGGCCAGGCAGGGTATGAGGTCAGGCCATCTGACTCCAGAACTACCATTATAGTGTAATTCTTCTATTATAGCAGAGCCCAAAGTTGTGATGAGAACAGCAATATCCTGTCATGCGAAGGGCACTTTGCCTCTGTGGTCTTCCTCTTCAAACCTATAACAGCAGTCCAACCATGAGAAAAACATCAGACAAACCCAAACTGAAGGATATTCTACTTGCACACTGCCCAAAGAATGGGTGCCCCGGACTTACCTCGACAGACACTAATTTAACTAGTCTTGAGTGAAGCCAATGTACTGGCATTTTAAAAAGCTCCCTGGTGATTCAGATGTACAGCCAGAATCAAAATACCACGAGACATGCATTTTTCCCAGAAAGAGAGAGTGAGTGAGCCAGGAAGGAAAAGGAGCAGTAGAATTTGGGCTGGATGAAGCATTATATCTGGAAGAGGGGTTCTCACTGCCCTATGTGTGTGATTTTTTTCACTGCAGGAAACAACCAGGAAAGAGGACACGGGCAGGGCTGGAGTTGGGATGCCTGGAGGCTGCCAATCTCACCCTTCCTAATCAAGTGGCCTTTCGGGGATCACTTTGGCTCTAAAGATCACTACATCCTTTGCTCAGCAAATTGCTAGTTCCTCTGCCTTTTTTCCCTTGAGTATCTCTGAAGATTGTTTATAGTCAGCCCCACACCTAAGTGGACACTTGTCAGTTATGCACCCGAAAGGTGTGTGAACAACCAGCCTTGTCAGCTAAAAAGGAGGCTGACTTCTTGCATTTAAAATGAATATTGACTTGAAAAGAAGGGGGTAGGGGGAGAAAAAAAAAATCAAAAGTGAGAAAAATGGCTGACTCAGGCCAACCTCAATGCATATGGTGTGAAATAACATCATTAAGAGTTTGGCCAGGGGTTGGAATTATGCAAAAGCCTCTTTCAGCAAACCTAAGATGTTTGGGAAAATTGCTCTGGAAACTTCCGTGTTAAAAAATTAGGGAGAACTGGAAGGTTACCTGAGAAGATGCACATAATACTTTAGAAAACTTAAAATAGAGTCTCTCTCATTACTACAAAGAAATGATGCTATTTTTTTTTTTTTAAACTGATAACCCCAAACTTCTGAGCTCAATAGATACGAGTTCAAACTGAAGCTCCACCACTGGTAAGTTACTTAATGTCTCTGAACCTCAGTTTACTATTCTGCAATATTGGATTAACCATGCTTACGTCAAGGATTGGTTAAGAGGATTAAATGAGATAATTTAGTGCACAGAAATCAGTGACTTGGCCCAAAGTGATGTAATTGGAAGTGACGAGGATAGCTTTCAAATTCTGGCCCCTTGTGCCATGTATTTCTATTTTACCTCCAAGGTAAAGGATAGCAAGGATGCAAAAGCCATGGATAATCCAGTCACCATAATGTGTGCTATGCTCATGGTTAAGGAAACTGCATGGACCTATGATTTCCAGAAAGGACATTGGGAGGCTTTCCCCCTTCCTCAGTTCCATAGGGATATTTTTCTGGAGGAATCTTAACCTTCTTTAGTGAGAGAAAAGGATAGTGACCCCAGTACTTTTTTGCAACTTGAGAAGAGCATGAGAGAAATGGAAAATCTTACATGTGATTGACATGTGTTAATTATCAACATGCTTTCCCCCCATTATGTCCCCCATATTATGTCCCAGTGAAAATTTGGGAATCACCAACTCCTGCCTTAACCTTTGTCTCCCTGAACCCAGCCAGTCATCAAGCCTTGTCAGTTCAGCCTTAGTGAAGCCTCTTTCCAAATGAGTCTTCCTCAAGTACATCTTTGACTGTGACCTCCTCTGCTTACAGCTTTCCTGAAGGCCACCTCTCTCTATAGGGGACTTCAGCTGATATGCTTGTCCTTCTCTCCTACCCCTGCTTTTCCTTCATCCCCTCCTGCAGCCAAGTGTAACTACCCAGTGCCCTTGAGCACACCTGCAGCCCCTCTTTTGTATAAACTTGGCCTGTCAGTTTTACTGCCACTCCCTTCCCAAGTACCTAGAAGCGGTCTTTTTGTGGTGCATAGGAACACAGGATCTGGATTCAAATCCTGACTTGACCTTATAGGATATGGGTTCTTGCTAAAGTTATTTTATTTTTCTCAGCCTTGAGAATAGTATGAGGGATGATAATAATACTTAATTCAAGGGGTGAATTAATGAGATTAATAGTATCTGACTCATGGGGTTGATTACATGAAATAATGTAAATCCCCTGCTTCTCACAGCATTTGGAATGCAAGAGGCACTCTACAAGTGTTAGCTGCTATTATTACTGCTGATTTCTTATTCTTGTTTTTACTGTTGCCTTTTTAAACAAATCCATCATTTAAATATCACCTCCTTCAAGAAGGCCTCCTGATAACACCTAGGCCCCTAGAGAAGTCATCTCTCTTTGTTTTATGTTGCCATAATACTTTGCAGATCACTCATGGACTCACCATTCAACATGCTTTTTTTGTGTCTCTGTCTTACTCTTTCTTTTAGAATATAAACTAATTGTGGGATATTACCTTGGTAATCTTTATATCCACAAAAGCCCTAATCACAGTAATGACCAAATATTTGTGAAATCTAAATAACTTGGACAAATAATAATAATAATAGATGCCATTAAATGTGATCATCTAAGAGGCTGTTAGCTTAGGGCTTGGTTCATAGGAAATGGTCTATAAATGTTAGCTGTTATTACCATTTATTTTTGACTGTGATATTTCATGCATTCTCTTAATTTATTCCTCATAATAGCCCTATCAGGCAAGTTCTATTAATGCTACCATTTCACAGTTGAGGATTAAGGTACAAAGAAGGTGAAATAATTTGCCCAAGATCATGTAGCTAGTGAGGGGCAAAGCAAGGATAAGGACCCCTGGGGATTCCACTATGTTCAAAGGCCTTTATCTTAAGCAGTGACTGAGGATCATTGGATTTTATGTCCAAGTAACAGATGAGAAAACTGATGAACTGAGTGAGAATCAATGCTGGGTTGACTAGTCCAGTGGGTTCTGCATAGAAAGGAGAGGAGGCCCATAGGTGGAAGAAATTTTAAGCTTTAACTCTGTCCAACTCAAGTTAAAATCAGATTTCATCAAACCACTGATTAAAGTGCCAAAAATGGTTTAATTTTTTAAAAGCACATGTAACTTATTTTAATCTGCTTGACTGGTCAAGCCAGTAAAAACAGTAAAAGCAGTTTATTCAGTGAAAAACACCCACACCCACACCGTGGTTGTTGGGCCAAGCTGGCCAGCCAAGCAGACAGTTAAAATAGTCAACCAGGTGTGGATAGAGTCTCAGAGGGAAACACTGAAGGAAGCCATTAGCAAAAAGCTTTAATGTCTGTGGAGTTCATTTAGATTGTGTACCGAGGTATCTGGCCAAAGAAACTATGGCTAAGCAAGCGCAAAGGAGGAGAGAGGTCATTTGCATAGGAGCCTGGGGACCTTCTATGAGAGTCAGGACCGAGCCTCTCCTCCTTTTTTTAAAAAAAATTCTGAACTGTCTGAATCTGTTGGAGTAGCCTGAGGAGCTTTGACAGACTCACTTGGTGGAAGAGAGGTCTTGAGACTCCTGAAATAAGTAACTCCGAGGGTTGAAATACACTGATCTGGAGTAAAGGGGATGGGTCTTCCGGGCGCAAGAGGCAGAGGACCCTGGAACATGCTCTGATTCAGATCTTCTGGGTTAACATTGAGCCTTAGGAAGCAGCTTTTTTAGTAAATTAAAACACACACACACAAACTAATTTGGGAGCCCAGGGAAGTTTTACCCTGGAACAAACCAAATGTAGCATTGATGACCTATTGGATCTTCAGTAGAAATTTGCACTGGCAAGGATAGAGCACCTGAAGCCCCATGGAGTATAGGTCATTCTTGAACAACCGGCACTTTGCAGGAGCAGGGGAGTTGTCTAGGTTCAGGAAGGCATGTCAGAGTTCTGGTTCCACTGGGCAAGAAAGACCAAGCATGACTTCATCTTAGAATAGTCAGGAAATGGAGATGCTGGGTTTCTGCTAACCCAGGCAAGTTATTCCATGCATATTGTACTTGCGGGAGGGGGGAGACACTGCTCAGGACAGAATGTTCTTCACACCCAAGGTTATAAGGCTAGATATGCAGCTACTAGTCACTTTTCAAAATCCATTAGACTTAGATAGATAGATAGACTAGAGAGAGAGAGAGAGATACGGAAGGTAGAATAAAGGCATATTTAGGAATGAGGGCAGGCCTGGAGGAAGAAAGCCATTAGAAAAGATACACAGGGGTGCCTGGGTGGCTCTGTCAGTTAAGTGTCTGCCTTCTTCTCAGGTCATGATCCCGGGGTCCTGGGATCTGAGCCCCGCGTCGGGCTCCCTGCTCAGCAGGGCGTCTGCTTCTCCCTCTCCCTCTGCCTGCCGCTCCCCCTCCTTGTACGTTCTCTCTCATTCTCTCTCTCTGTGTCAAATAAATAAATAAAATCTTTTAAAAAAAGAAAGAAAGAAAAGCTACACAATTGAAGTTACTTCTAAACCTGTGTTTAATGAGAGAAATCAAGAAAACAAATTTGGCCAATTAGAAAGTAATGAGGACCTTGCAAAAATAACTATTGACAAAAGGCAGCAAGGGATTTCTCATGTAATTTGAGCATAACACACACTGTATGAATCACAGGTCAGGAGGGTATGCCTCCTAGGAGATTAGAGTTGGTATCATGCCTACTCAATTTTTGGCAATGATTTCTTCATTTAGCAAGCAGAACTGTGATCTGAAATGAACCCAGAAGCCAGATAAATGGGGCTCTAGATGTCAAAACCAGGAGGAGGCCACATATTAGTGACTATTCAGTCCAGGTATGGCTGGTGCATTTCAAAGGAACTGGGCCTGAAGGATGTCCTAAAACAAAAGCACGAAAAGGAATTCAAAGAGCAGGCCATGGTCTGTTAAGGTAAATTTATGGTGTATTAACCAGCTTTATAACCAGATTATTGGAAAATAGCATAAATCATTCCAGACAAATAGTTCCTTCTTTAGGTTATCAGAAGGGAAGGCAGTGTGCAATCTTCTTATCAGAGTGAAAAATGAGGACATCATTTCTTTTTTTTTTTTTTTTGGTGTATATCCATCAGGGAAAAAAAAGATAAAGAGCTGACCTCCTACAGTACTGGATTCCATAAAGTTTCACTTCCAACGCGAAATGTGTATGTGTGTATGTGCATCTGTGTGTGTGCATGCACATTTGGTGGGGAATGGAACTTTGACAGAGCCTGGATAGTCTCTTCCTGAAGATGTAGAATATAGGCAATGAATGCAGTATTGGTGTGGTTTTACAGGTATGGGTCCAGGATTTAGTGTGATATTTAGCCTATGAGCCCTCCAAAAAATTTTAACCAGGCCATTAAGAAATGATAATGTAGAATGTTAGAGCTGAAGGACTATTAGGAATCACTTAGCCCTGCTTGTCTTCTTAACCATTTACTAGACCAGCGATATTAACTCCTTTTCTAAAGCCACATGGTATGTCCATGTCACAACCTAAATTAAAACTTATATTGAGGGGGAGTGGTCTTTGTATTATATCATCCCACTTCCCGATAATGCCAGTTTGCAGTATCTGTTGCTAACTAGCAGGCTAAATAACTCAAGTGTTTGAAAATAATAAGAGGAAATTCCATTGGAAAAGAAAGTAAAAGATTCATTTTCTGTGTAAATATAACCCAAAATGGCCAGTCTTTACTGGTGGGCAAATGCCCTACAAATAAGCATGCTGGATGAATCTTGAGAGTAATTTAGTTATATGTTGAAGGGGAGGGGCCTTACTTGGAACTGTTCATAAGGCAACATCACTAAAGAGGAAGGGCAGTTTTGTCAGACAATATTGGCATCCCGTACTTAAATTTTGGAAACACTTCTAGGTACAAAAAAAAAAAAAAAAAAAAAAATCTGGCCATTGGAAAGATTCCAAAGAAAAACAGCACATAATTAAGGGAATGGAATTGAGAAAACTGATTTATAGAAGGAATTAAAGCAACACATTTTTTATGGCTCTGTCACAAATAAGGGCACGTCTTTGATATATATCAAGGACTTTAATTGAAATAATGAGTTAATCCAAAGAGAGATGATTTAGGCATAATATCAGAGGACAGGGTAACATGATGGGATTGGAGAATTACCTATTGAAATGATGAAATTGTCATCTTTCAAACAAAAACGAGACAAATACAGAACAATTAGGGAGCTAGTGCTTAATAGTAATTTTATAGAAAAAGATTTGATTTTTAGCTTTTGGAAAAACTATGAGCCAGTAGAATCATGCTTTCTATGTTTCCTCAATTCTTGAAGAAACTTGAACTTACGATACATCATCAGTTTAATAGCAGCTATTATACTGCATTAAATGTACAGGTTGATTGCAATCTACGTCTCACTTTGAAGAAATGTTAAAATGTGAAAAATATATTCATTTTAGAATTGGAGAACTATGGCAATTATTTAAGTGACATACAACTCTGTTCTGTAGGTTCAATTCCTGACTATTTAAGGGCTAACTGTATAGCTTGTATGACTGTGGATGTTCTAGTCAATTTGCTGCTGTGTCCTCATCCCCGTCTCAGAGAATCTGTTCCCACCCTGGTGATTGGGAAGCTGACCAACTTCTCTGCCATTACTGATAGGACCAGGAATAAATATATGACCTGAACTAGGCCAGTAATTCCCTTTAAAAAAAAAAAAGAATCAAAAGAGAAAGAGGTGGTCAGTGAGATGGGGGGTCATATAAAGTTGGGGCCACCATTAGGCCATGGCATCCAACAACACAAACAAATTAGTAAGGGGCAGCAGAGCCATCAGTAAAATGGAAAGATTAAGAAAAACAGACCAGATATCCAGTGAGTACTAGAGAAAATAGGTGAGTAAATAGAAAGGTGCTGTATTCCCTTCTTCTCCCCAAAGGTTCAGTGTAACTCCATGAGAGGCAGAGGGAGGAGCTACCATGTTCCACTTTCTAATATAGACCCTAAGTGGTCTAACTGAACTCAGTTTTCAATCTTTGGGTAACTTTGACTTTCCCTTCAGTAAAGATACACTTTTATCTGAACCAGTTTGAATGGGTATCGTTCCTGGCAACTTGGATCCCTTTCTCTCTACTTCTGCTCATTTCACAAATGCCTCCCGGTTATAACACATTAAGAAAAAGCTTTTCAGAGCAAACTCATAATGTTGACAGCATGGATTGTAACAAGAGTTGTGGTAATCCTCCAAATGAATAAACTGATATAACTTCTGATGTCTAAAAAACTGGCTGCAAAACCATTGTCTCAGCTATTGGATAATGTGATGCAGACTGGGTTCACTCTTGTCCAGAAGGCGGGTCCTAACTCAGCCTGTATTTTCTGGATCTTCTTGCCTTGACAGATTCCATGATAGCCCATTCTTTTGAACTGTTTGACTGTGAGACTCCTTTGACCATGACCAGTCCACACCCGCCCCCATCCCAAACATTCTTTATCTGGGACAGTGGGACCAACATTTACATTCTTAGAATTTATAAGTCCTTTCTTCCCAGTGGCCCACATGGTAGTCATTTTGATAACAGGCCATTCTGATTTCAAGAAAAGCTCATTTTCTCTTCTGAATTGCAGTGCCTTCTTCTGCAGTAGTTCCCTAAGCAAACGTATGGGCTGTTTGCTCTGCTTTCAACCCTCATGAATTTTTAATGATTTACAAGGAAAAGATTTTTTTCTCTCCGTTTTTTTTTTACAATAAATTTAATGACTTAATACACATCAAGTGGAATTGTTGGTTTGTGGTGACGGTTTTATAATTCCAAGTTCAAGGGTTTTTTTTTTTTCTATTTAATTATGCAAAATAACTCATGGAATATAATGCAATAAGAAAAACATGCACCAATGTTGGCATAAGAGCCTGTTGTTTATTAGTATTGGTTCTATGCTTTATTTTGAAATAAAATATTTGGAACTAATGTTGGCCATGTTTCCTCCAAACTAGATAAAAAAAAAAGTTTCTTTCTGAAAACATCACGCTCCAACCTTTGGCGATAAAAACCAGCAGCTCTTGAGATAGCAAATTAAATTTTATTTGTAGAAAGCACTGTGCTGTGTTTTGTTGCCTGCTCAGAGTTATTTTTTAATACTAATAATTTAATAAAGTGGAAGACCAATACGTTGACCTGTGTTCTCTGAGGCAGCAGAGGATTTCCCTGGGTTAAGAGGCACAGTTTGCTGAAAGGTTGTTTGTTTTACATTCTAACCTATTATTTCTCTTGCTGTCTTGCCAGATCTAGCCTTAACTTTTGAAATCATTTTTCAATTTTGGAAAACATAAAGTAGTTGGATTTTCAGAATCTTTAAGTCAGACTTTTAAAACTCTGGTAGATAAGGACTGTTTTTCCTCATATCCAACACATTTGAATTTTGTGTTTATGAATAGTAAAATTATCTCCATTCTTTTTTTTTTTTTAAAGATTTTATTTATTTTTCAACAGAGAGAGAGAGACAGCAAGAGAGGAAACACAAGCAGGGGGAGTGGGAGAGGGAGAAGCAGGCCTCCCGCCGAGCAGGGAGCCCGATGTGGGGCTCGATCCCAGGACCCTGGGATCATGACCTGAGCTGAAGGCAGACACTTAGCGACTGAGCCACCCAGGCGCCCAAATTATCTCCATTCTATGGCTCAAAAATAATTTAGAGTTTCTTGGTGGAAAGGAAGTAGATGTCCAATCTCATCAAACAAATTCAGCAAGAAATCTTGTTCAACATTTCCACATTGGTTGGTGAGAGGAATTATCCAAAGGCCCAGCCTGGAAAATCTGGACTTAGGTGAGGGTTCTAAGAGCCTGGTATTTTGCACTGGTGGAGCAGGACTAGCCTGAGGGCTCCAGAGTGTTTGGCCAAACTGGAGCCAAAAGACAATATCTAAACATAAAACCAAAGACCAAGCAGATGCTGTAAATGAAACATCCCTCTGTAGGACCTGGGTAGGAAGGTTGAAATCAGGTATAAGGTGATAGGATGGAAACTGGATGCCCCAGGAGAAAGCAAGGATGGAGGATAGGGGCAGCACCTGGAGAGATTGTCTGAGGTGTAGAGAAACCCAAGGGCCTTAGAGAGTGCCTGTGGCCTTGCTGTGGAGGGAAATGTAACGCAGTATTTGAAGGTACAAACTGGAGGAATATGGACATGGATTCCAGTTCCAGCTCTACTGGTCAACAGTGATATGTCTGTGGGCAAGTCATATTAGTTTCTAATACTCAGTTGCTTTATGTGTGAAGTGGGGCAAGTAAAATAAACCCCTTCATAAAGGCTGTTATAAAATGGAAGCAAGATCATGCTACTGTTGGTTATTATCAGTGCTGAGTCAGACAGGAAAAACTACTAAGTCAGATTCTTTTTAATGTAAAAATGCTGCTCTTAATTGTATACATATACATATTTGTATTGATAGAAATATATGAAGCTTTGTGTTTTTTATACATAAGTGGTATGTATCATTGGGTATCTATACTTTTATTTTAAAAATATTTTAGGGCGCCTGGGTGGCTCAGTTGGTTGGGCGACTGCCTTCGGCTCAGGTCATGATCCTGGAGTCCCGGGATCGAGTCCCGCATCGGGCTCCTTGCTCTGCGAGGAGTCTGCTTCTCCCTCTGACCCTCCCCCCCATGCCCTCTCTCCCCCAAAAAAAAAAAAAAAAATCTTAAAAAAAAAAAAAAATATTTTATTATTTATTTAACTTTTTTCTTTTTATGTAAACATTTTTTAGTTGAGGTATAACAATCATTTAGTGAAATGAAGTGTACACCTAGGTGTACTGTTTTTAACAAATGCATTCACTGATATAAACCATATCCCTATCAGGATATAGAATATTTCTATCATTCCAGAAAGCCTCCCGCCATCTCACAAGCCCAGAAGCACATACTCTTTCGAGTTATCATCATAGATTAGCTTTTCCTGTTCTAGAACTTTATTTAAATGGAACCAATCAATATATATTATTTTGTATTTAAGTTATTTTGCTAGAAATATGTTTTGGAGATTTATCCATGTTGCTATATGTAGCTGAGTGATACTCCATATACCATACTGTTTACATAGCTGAGTGACACTCCATATACCATACTGTTTACATTCTCCTGTCAATGGAAATTTGGATTGTCTCTATTCTAAGACTATTATAGGGAAAGCTGCTATGAACATTCTTATATACATCTTTTTGAAGCATAAGTTTTTATTTCTTTTGATTATATACCTATGAATAAATTTCTGGCCATAAGTAGGTATAAGTTTAAATTCATGAGAAAGTACTGGACTGATTTCCAAAGCGGTTATACCACTCTACACTCCTATCAGAATGTATGAGAATTCTAATTGTTTTATACTCTCCCAAATACTTGATGTTGTCCATCTTAAATTTTAGCCATTCTAGGGAAAACATGGTTTCGCATTACGATGAAAACATCCTCTTGACAAGTTAACGTTTTTGTAATTATTTCAACTAGTGGGTCTTCTAATTGCTCAGGCCAGAAACCCTGGTGTCATCCTTACCCTCTTTCCTTCTCTCACACCTCACTTCTGATCTATCAACAATTTCTATTAATTCTGCCTTCAAAATGATTCTATCATTCATTCACTTCTTATCATCCCTGTTGCCACGCTGGGCCCACGTCATCATCAGTGCTCGCCATCATTAGCCTTCCACTTTGTCTCCTGCTTCAGCCCTTACCCCTTGCGGTCTGTTCTTAACACAGGAGACACACCTTAGATCATGTCAGTCCTCAGCTCAAGACCCTCCAAAGGTCTCTTCTATCCCACTTAGAATGAAAGTCCAAGTCTTTTCTGTCATCTGCATGGCTTTGCATGATCTGGATTCATGGCTACTCCCTGTGCTTATTTTCACATCATCTAATATCAAATATCACCTTTTTCCTGACAACACTCTTTACAAATTTAACACTACTTCCACAATTATATCTTTCCCATCCTGCTTTATTTTTTCTTTATGGAACTTCCTATTACCTGAAATTATATATTTATTTGTTTATTGTCTATCTACCTCACTACAATAAAAGCTCTATACTGGCACTAGAATACGCCTAGTACCTCATAAATATTTATTGAATATATTCCTTTTCGTCATCCTTGATATTTCTTCTAACCTGTTTGTTTGTGTGTGTGTATGAATATATGTATGTATTTTAATTAACAGATCTCATCTCTTCATCCAAAGGCTTTTAGAAGACTGTGACCTGACTAAGAATCTTTTACTTTCAACATATAAGATAGATTTCCCCTAAAGGATGGGTGCTTGAGCAATATTTCCTGAATAACTGACAGTAGAAGAAAAGGGGTGGCTATTTTTCCAACTTGTTTGTTTGTTTATATATCTGTGTGTATGTTTGTATGTATGTATGTATGTATATGTGCATTTTAACTAACAAATATCACTTCCTCATTTATAGGTTTTTGGAGGATAACAATCTGACTTAAATATCTTCTTTTTCCAACACAGTGTAGAATTCCCCCAAACTGTTTTTACATACATGATTTTTGGAAAAAAAAAAAATACAGAAGACCCAGAGTTTAATTCTGAAAGAATCCAGTCATCTGAATGACAATTTGGGGGTATGACTGGGGACTAGAATGGACACAGAGCTCTTTTAGTTCTGTCAAACAAAGCCACAGACTAATGTTAAGGAATGTTTGTGTGATCTCTCCAGTGTGGAATCAGTTACCCAAACACAGGAGTCTTTGCAGAGATCCAAAATAATCATAAAACCATTATAACCACAAGACCTCTTCGGAGTTATCCCCTCAATAGTGAATGCTGCCCTTCTAAGCCAACTCTTACATTCAGGGAAGGATTGTAATATCTCCAGCCTGGAAGAAATCCCTATTCCTGTGGCTCATTTACTTCATCTCTGTGGTTCTTGGAAGTTAAGATGGAGTGAAAACCACCCGAGGCAGTTGACTGAATTCTGTCTTAAGCGGTGTACAGAGAGCTTTAATAAACTTTGGCCATTTAGCTAGCCGTCATTCCTGGGAAATACTGTCCAGCTATCTCCAAGTCCCAGTAATTTGTTTGCCATGGGACAACCCTCTGACTTATGATCTTGGGCATTCTTAGGAATCTGATCAGTCAGAGAAGGAAAAGTCATACTCACCATGCAGGAGCTCTGAAGGGAAAGCCTGCCCTGGGACAATCAGGTGCTCCGAGAAGGGCACTGGTGGACATAGTTCTTCTTTCGCTTTGTATCTTGCTTTCATTGACATTTCCTGCTCTAACACAATGCTGGACACATAGTAGACACCACATAAATAAATATTACATGGAAGGGAGAATGAAATAAGATAGGAGAAAGAATGAAAAAGGGGGGAAATGAAAAGCAAAGAACTCATTCTTACTGGATGCTGGCTCTCTGATGGGGAGAGAGGGACAAGAGTTCAACTGGTTTTAAGTTATAAAGCAAGATTAGAACTTCTGCTTCGCTGTGAGTTAACACACTTGTGATTTTTTATTTAACATTTGCATTCTCTCATACACTGTAAACTCTGTGAGGGTGGAAACTGGATTTTTTTTTTTTCTAAATATCAATACCATCACTTGGACCTACATAAAAAGCCTGACATCTGAACCCACCCTGGGCAAGAAACTAAGTAGGACCCTGCTGTAAGCTGGTCTAAGGATATTTCATGTTGGATCCCTCACAGAGTTTAGATTGGTGATTAGTACAACATGGATGTTTAGTAAGTATTTCATAAATGAATCCCTGATTGAAAAGAAATATGAAAAAGCTTTATAGCAATGGATCTGTTATGTTCTTAGAACTATTAGAAAAACAACATTGCTGAATATGAAGTAGAAGCACCAAGTTTTTTCCCATGTTCAGTTAACTTTCTCTTGCCAATATGATGGGTAATGCCAGCAGAGTGTGTCAAACAAGATAGTGGGATTTCAACTCATTACATAATAAGGGAAATTTTTTTAGAATTCTCAAACCTGCTTTGAAAACATTTCTACGCAGGTCACATCATGATCTATTTGCCATTTGTGAAGTAAAACACCATCATGAAAAAGAATATTTAATGCCATAAAGAATAACCCTACTTTTACCAGCTAATAAATGTCAGATTCCCCATTCCAGCTGCATGGGAAAAAAGGAATCATAAAGTAAGATCATAGCCTCCTGTGATTTTTGAATCAAAATGGAAATTAAGAAATGAAGGTTTAATAATCCTTAACGTTTGCTCTTTGGGAAGTCTGCTATTTGTTGAGAGCAGGGTTGGGTGGAGAGCTGAGATCAGACTCCTTTTCATCACCTTGCTCTTGTAGTGTTCATTTATGCAAACGTCCTTGCTCCAGGGTTGTGCAAATACAATGTTTCTCCGATGGCTTCACAGCATGAGACAAGGCAAAGCTGAGGAGATGCCAACCCTAACTTTCGGAGCCCATTTTAAGATGAGAGCTATAGCATCAAAGAAGCCAAGTGCCTGGCATTGTCATGTGCCTCTAGTTGCTTTGGCCTCATGGCTTTTGATGGCCATCTTTAACCTACTACCGATAGAAGTGCCTTTCTTCAAATCTTCCAGAAAGAAAATTCAGAGTTTCTTTAGTTACTATACCAGGGCACGGTGTTTAGCACTCGTAGACATTTTAGAAAGCATTTTGGTATTATCTACAGGGTGGCCACCATGTCTGAAAGCATTTGGTACATTTGATACATGTGATAAATTTTGGATGTTTATTATGTGTATTAATATATATCAAATGTTTTATTGATATAATTTATAATAAAATACTATTTATGTTTCCAGACTTTCAGCCACCATGGATTACAATCTTAATGTACCTACTCTATAACCCACACTCTACTTCTCATTATCTACTTGGACATGTGCTCAGAGAGGCACAAATAAGGATGTTCACTGTAGCAATGATTGCACTGCCAAAAAAATTGGTAAAATTCTTTTTTTTAATTATTTATTTTTATTTAAATTCAATTAATATATAATGTAGTATTGGTTTCAGAGGCAGAGGTCAGTGATTCATCAGTCTCATATAATACCCAGTGCTTATCACGTGCCCTCCTTAAAAACTGGTGAAATTCTAAATGTTTATTAGTATAGGTCTGGTTAATTAAATACCATGTATATGAGAATGAGATAATAAGATAATGAATAATATATAATGATTTATAAGAATGGCCCTCTCACACAGAACACTATAAACTATGGACAAAATACAAAATATAAGAACACCCACCTAAGTGCTCTAAAGAGTGAACAATAATTGGGAGATTTTGGAAGTAAGTTTTGAAGTCAAAACTTAAAGTTTCTGATTTTAGTGATTTTGCCTTACAGTGGGCAGCAGTTTGGACACAGGGCAGGGCAACTAAAGCTAAAAAAAGAAAAAAAAAAGAAAGATCTCACTATTTTTCTGGTCTAAGGAACTAGAGACAGAGCCTAGGGAAAACACTGGTATTAATCTGGAGGGTCATTTTTAACAGCAGGCCACAGATTCCTGCCTTGGTTTAATAATTTGTGCAAAGATGCAAATTCTTGATTATTGATTTTAGCTTTTGAAAATGTAATAAAGGCACTGGGCTCTTTCCTTAAAAAAAAAAATACAAGAAGCACACAAAAATCTACACGTAATTTCACAGGTGTCACAATCCTCAGATTAAAAAAAAAAAGCGCTGCTGTAGGGTAGATTCTCTTCATGACAGAGACCAACATAAGGTTGGTAGACCAAGTAATATCATGGAAAAAAAAAAAATCAAGATAAAACATTTCTTTAAGGATGGGGATGCCCCAATAATTCAATCCGGCATAAATGTAAAATCTTTCATTTAGGTCTAAATTATTAATTGCAAATGTACAGAATGGCAAAGACATGACTCAGTGAACTCATAAATAGAAAAAAAGCTATGGAATTTTGTTGATAATAAGCTCCACTATGTACTATAAATAATATTAAGTGCCTGCCAAAAAAACAAATGTGATCTTCAGTTGCTTTAATGGAAGTAAAAGTCTCTAGAACTGTACTGCATAATATGGCAGCCCCTAGCCATGCATGGCTATTTAAGTTAAATTAAGTTTAATTTAAACAATATAAAAAACCCAATCTCTCAGTCATGTTAGCCACATTCCAAGTACTCAATAGTCCCGTGTGGTCAGGTGACTGCTGTATTAGCATTGAGACAGAACATTTCCATCATCGCAGGAAGTTCTGTTAGCACTGTTCTAGAACAAGGGAGGGAAGAGTTACATTTGCTCTGGATTGGTCAGAACACACCTGGAATAGTAGACCCATGTTTTTTACTGCTCAGAATGCATTCCTCCCTTTCCCTAGAAAGAGAATGCTGAATGTTCTATGGGAAAACACCTCTTTCCCATTCTCAGCCATGTGATTTAGGTGGGATTGGTGCCTCTACTAGCTTTAGGAATGGGCTCTTATAAGCTTTACTAGAGCCTTATGGCTCCCTCTGGACAATGTCTCTAAAGATGAGAGATACAGAACTGCACAAGTCTTTTGATAGCATAACTGGAGAGTCCAGACCTGCTGGACAGCCACCTGAGGATGAAGCCAATGCTGGATTCAGAGAGACAGAGGAGAATTGAAAACTTGGTGACATTGTCTGAACTTCTGGATCAAGCTTCATCTGAAGCCCATCCAATTTCTTTTAGATAATATGAACTCACAACCTCTCTTCAGTGTTAAGTCACATAAGTTTGGTTTTCTACCACTTGGGACACTAAGAGCCCTAAATGATGTCCCTGATAAATTGAGTTCAGTTCAGTGAGTGTTCCATTTTGGACAATGATACAGCATGATGGAATGTTTTCAGAGGAGAAAGACCAGGAGGGTGAAAGAACTTCAAGGAAATATTTATCTGCTATTCCCATGACCAAATTAAGTCTTCATTCCCAGGCTAGTCCAAGTGGCTGATGTGACCATTTTGACATTTCATAAATTCCCCTGGGAAGAAGGATTCTAAAAGCTTTCAGTCTTCATTTAAAGTAGTATGGTAGAAGGAACAAGACCATTTGATGGAGTCCCTGAATCACAGAGTCTCCTGCTATCATCAGGACAAAAAATAAGAGAGAAAATCATGTAAAATTACTTTCCTTTTAAAAATAAGTGACATTCATACCAGCATAAGGCTGCATTTTAATAACTATGCTGCTCCAAAATGTGTCACTTTAGTTGGATGATATTATAAAAGAAAACCAGTGGATATTATTTTTGTGTCATTTTCCAATCCAGTACATTTTTATAAAATTCTACAGATTGAATTAATATTTTAAAGCTGTATATATAATGAAATTTAAAATATTCTTTGAACATAGCTCTCCTGGAAGCTGATAGAAATGTCCAATAAAGGGCTGCAGAGAATTTTTTCAGAGGCTTGAGTAAGAAGGTAGAAATGTTCTGTATAGTCTCAAAATTGTTTTTAATTTCTTAATTGTCTTGTGGCTAAATCAGCTAAGCTGCCCACTTGCTTCTTTCCTGCTGCCCCTCTCCTCATATTGGAACGAGAAGGTAAAGATTCTTCAGAGATTACAAGCTCTAACACAGAAGTTACAACCTTGTCTGTACGTTGGAATTACCTAGGGGACTTAAAAATACAGATACCATTAAACATAGAATTATCATATGATCCAGCAGTTCTACTCCTTGGTACATACCCAAAATAATTGAAAGCAGGAACTCAAACAGATACTCATACAGCAATGTCCATAGTGGCATTATTCACAATAGCCCAAATGTGGAAACAATCCATATATCCATCAATGGATGAATGGATAAACAAAATATAGTAATATGGTATATACATACATACATACAATAGAATATATTCAGTCTTAAAAGGAAAGAAATTCTGGTACATGCTACAACATGGATGAACTTGGAAAACATTCAGTGAAGTGAAATAAGCCAGACACAAAAGGACAAATATTTTATGATTTCACTTATATGCGATACCTAGAATAGACAAATTTATAGAGACAGAAAGTAGAACAGTGGTTTCCAAAGGCAGCGGGGGGTGGGTGGAATGGGGAGTTATTGTTTGATGGGTACAGGAGTTTATGTTTGTAATGATGAGAAACTTCTACATATGGAGGCTGATGATGGTTTGCACAACAGCATGAATGTATGTAATGTCACTGAATTGTACATTTAAGATGCACGATTATGTAAGATGTACATATATTAAGATGTATGTATATAGATGCCAGGGTCTCACCCCAGAAAGTCTTATATAATTGGTATGGGGTGCCGCTAACTGTTGGCATTGTATAGGCCACTCAGGTATTTCTAATGTGCAGCCTCATGCTGCAGGGTCCAGGTAGGTAGAATAAATGAGTGGAAGTAGCTGGGTGGGAACTGTGAAGATCTGGAAGGCACATGTTTGTCTTAAAGAGAGAGCTGCCACCACCTGGCCCTGGTTATTTGCTGCCCTGGGGCAACATAGGTCTCAGAACATCCAGATCTTCTGAATTGTTAAAAGAAGTATGTACCTGGATGTTTTTAGGAAACCTGATTTTTAAATGATTCTAGCTCAAATTTTAAAAAGAAATAAAACACCAAATGACAAAATAGAATATGTCTGAGGGCTATATGCTGGATATCAACTATCTTGGTTTGCCCAGGATTGTCCTTGTTTTAGTATCAAAAGTCTTCATCTTGAAAAATCACCCAGTCCCAGGCAAACCAGAATGGCACCCTAGTAGGCTACTAGTTTATGTCTTCTGGTCTGAAGAGGTAGAGTAGCACACATTTTTTTGATTCTCTTCAATAGCCACGGGCTGGGGACTGCACAAAGAGGGGGCTCACAGGGTTTTTATCTCCCTATGATGTTCATCAGCAGTCCCTTTACACCGAGCCATCCCAAATAAACATGCATTCTAAGTAAAAAAACAGCAAACTTGCTAAGCAAATCCAGTCTTAAGACAAATCTCACAGCATTTGTCCTTGTTAGGTTTATGCCTCTAGGCCTCTCCTTTACAGAAAATTTGGAACCACCACTGGCACAGGGAGCTACTACATAAGGCACAGTTATGGGAAGACAACACCATAGTCATGGTCATGGTTTCTCATTCATCTTTGTTATAAATGAAGTTGTAGAAACGATAAGGAAAGATGTAGTGCCTGTTCCAGAGGGGGTCACTGGATGTTGCTTAAGGTCTCTTACTGTTCAGGTTTCTATCAATCTCTGTGGCTCTGACTTTTTTTTTTTTTTTAAACCACTTATGGTCAACTGCTTTGCTTGGAGGTATTTCCTTGGTGGGTAATACATTTATTAACACATGTGGCTGTATATTGTGATTTATAACAATAAATATATATTTAGTCTTCATCCTCATTTTTGGCACAGATCTCCTAAAACCCCTGGAATTTCCTGAGGGATGAGAGCAACAAAGGTGTCTTCTGTTATGTTAATGAGGTGACTTTTGGGAAGCACCTAAGGATGGGGGCCAGTTGCCAGGAGAACCAACCACATGATTAGAAGGTTAGAATTTTCAGTCCCACTCCCCTAATTTCTGGGGAGGTGAGAGGGGCTGGAGGCTTAATCAATGACCAATGGCCAACGATTTAATCAATTATGCCTATGTAATGAAGCTTCCATAAAAATCCAAAAGGATTGGGTTTGGAGAGCTTCCTGGTTGATAAACATGTGGAGATTTGGTGACAGTGGCCTGGAGAGGCCATGAAAACTTTGTCCTTTACCCATACCTTGCCATATGCATCTCTTCCATCTGGCTGTCCCTGAGTTATATCCTTTTATAATAAACCAATAATTGAGTGAGTGAATGGGTTTCCTGAGTTCTGTGAGTCACTCTAGCAAATTAATGAAACCCAAGGAGGGGGTGGTAGGAACCTCTGATTTATATAGCCAGTTGGTCAGAAGTACAGTTTACAACCAGGACTTGCCACTGACATCTAAAGTGGGGGCAGTCTTGTGGGACTGAGCCCTTAACCTGTGGGATCTGATGCTCCAAGTAAATAGTATCAGAATTGAGTGGAATTGTAGGACACCAGCTGGTGTTGAATTGCTTGTTGGTGAGGGAAAACCCCACACACATGGTGGAATTGGGTGCAGAACGTTCAGTGGGAGGATTTAGGGCTATTCACAAGTTTTCTGCTTCCTTTCTTTCTGGTCACATGGCTTTCCTGGGCCTCTAGCTTGCACGCCTAACCTATAGATCGGGGAACTTGCCTTTCCTCATAATTATAGGAGCCAATCCCTTATTATAAATCTCTCTCTTTTTCTCTCTTCTTGTCTCTCTCTTTGTCTCTGTGTCTATCTTTCTCTCTATAAAACAAACCAATAGGATGTATATGTGTATATATGTGAAGATATATATCTATTTTCCTCCTGGTTTTATTTCTCTGGAGAATGATAATACAGCATGGCATGTAAAGGTGGTCCTAGAAAGGTTGTATATTTCCAAGCCATTGCTTCTCTTTGACGGATGTTCAAAGCCCTTCACAACTAGACCTAGGCTCCAGCCTCTCTTTCCAACAAATCAGTGATGCAGCCTCACTGGATTCCTCAAACATGGGGGCATCTTTACCTTCATGCTTTTGCACATCCCATTCCCCATGCCTGGAGTGCCCTTCCCTACCTCTGGAAGTATCTTATTTTATTTTTTAGCCATCACCACTATCTATTTCCAGAACATTTATATCATCTCAAACATAAACTCTGTACCCATTGAACTGTAACTCCCATTTTTCCCTCCCCCCAGTTTCTGGTAACTTCAATTATACTTTCTCTATGAATTTGCCTATTTTAGATACCTTATATAAGTAGAACAATAGGTTATTTGTTCTTTTGTGTCAGGCTTATTTTACTTTGCATAATGTTCTCAAGATTTATCCATTTTGTAGCATGTATCAGAATTACATTCCTTTTAATGGCTGGATAATAGTACATTGTATGTATATACCACATTTTGTCTTTTTTTTTTTTAATGTAGGCTCCACACCCTGTGTGGAGCCCAACACAGGGCTTGAACTCACAACCCTGAGATCAAGACCTGAGCTGAGATCAAGAGTTAGATGCTTTACCGACAGCCACCCACGCACCCCAACATTTTATCTATTTTTGAATTTGTTGTTCATTTTGTTGTTCTTGTTAGGTTGTAGGCATTCTTTTTGTAATCTAGATATTAATCTGTTATCAGATATATAATTTGCAAATATTCTCTCCCATCCTGTGGATTGTGTTTTCACTATCTTAACAGTGTCCTCTTGACGCATAAACATTTTTTAATTTTGATGAAGTTCAGTTTATCTATTTTTCTTTTGTTGCCTTTGCTTTTGGTTTCATATGCAAGAAATCATTGCCAAATCCAGTGTCATGTAAATTTTTCTCTATACTTTCTCCTAAGAGTTTTACATTTTTAATTATTACACTTAGGTCTTTGATCCATTTTGAGTTCATTTTTGTATGTGGTATGAAATAAGGGTCTAACTTCATTCTTTTGCATTTGAACATCTAATTATCCCAGCACCATTTGCTGAAAAGATTATCCTTTCCCCATTTAATTGTCTTAGTGCCCTTGTCTAAAAAATCAATTGACCATATATGTAAGAGTCTATCTATTTCTTAAAATTACAAGAAAGTTTATTTCTTGGTCTGATTTCCTATTGTCTTTTCTCCTAATTACATAAAAAAATGCAGCTAATAATTGAACTTATTCATCAGGTAGATGTAAGTGGCAGACAAAATGGAAAAGCTTAAATAGTGTCTGTCTTATATTTAATTTGTGTTTATGCTTGTAATCAAATTCAGAATTTGCTATAAAATATTATGTATAATGTAAAATAGAGAAATTATACATAATATATAGAAAATCTCTATATTATATACTTTTTTAGCATAGAAAAATTAGGCACACTTCCGTATTCACAGGAAGGAAAAAATGAAATTATAATCTTTTTAAACAGTTATTAGCTCACTACTTTCTTGGTATCCCTTGTTTTGAAGGCATCTGCAGTCTGAAGAGTCATGCTGTACCCATGCATTAAGCCCCCTGACACCTTCTGGCTCTCTTCAGCTTCTCAGGGCAAGCATTTAGCAAATGCAGCCCCAGGTAGTTCCAATCATTTCAGCTTCTTTTCCCTTTCTCTTCACACCTTACACTAAATCCAGGAGATAACAGTGGACTCAGAACACCTTGGCTCTGGCTATACTACTTACTTGCAAAGATTATGAAAGTCCTAAAAATGTCAACTTCTGTATTTCAATTCTGTAATGTTTCTCCAGCCTTCTTGCCAGAAACAAGTTCCAGGCTGTGGATAAAGAACACTCTGAGCTGTCATTCTTACTTTTTACCCATTGGCATGAACAACCTCTGAGGAACAGCTATCAGGTCAAATTGAGAACCCTCAGTTGCAGAATGATATATAGGGCTTAGAAAATACATGATTTCATTGTATTTATATAAGTAAGTAATACTAAAATAAAATAATTGCAGCTAAAACAAACTAAGCTTCAACTCTATGCCAGGCACTAAAATGAACGCTCTATGCACTTTAATTTTTATTTAATTTTCATGACATTAGGACTA
Source organism: Phoca vitulina (assembly GCF_004348235.1). NCBI lineage: Eukaryota > Metazoa > Chordata > Mammalia > Carnivora > Phocidae > Phoca > Phoca vitulina. Next base: position 4,004,841 of record NW_022589709.1, read on the forward strand.
TTTTACAGTTGAAGAAATAGACATTCAATGGTTTGTTGAAGGTTGCACAACCAGTCGACAGTTATTTGAAAACTGACTGTCTATTATCATCAGAGCCCATACTCCTTCTCACACACCATCCTTCCTCTTGTTAACCTCTATTCAGGTTTTTTCATGTAGAAAATGTATATGTATATGTATACATTCGTGTACATGTATATGCATGCGTGTGTGTATATATATATATATATATATATATATATATATATATTTATATGCAAGTTCACTCCAATGTTAGAGATGCATGATTCTTAAATGATTAGAACTAGTATCTATGTGTGGGAATTACTGGAAGAATTTTTGCTGGAACCTAAGAAAAAAATTTTAACAATGCTGACTGCCTCAGAAGGAGGAAACTCTCCATCTTTGGGAGTATTCAAGCAAGACTGAAGGATTATTGTTAGTCAGCAATGTTGTAGAACAGATACTTGCCATGGATGGGTAGTTGGGATAAATGACCTTAAAGCTCTCCTTTGTTTGTAGGATCTTAGGTGAAAGGATTCTACAGGATCCCTTTTAGATTTTCTGAGCAGTTTGCTCTTCCGGGATGTACTTCCCCACAATCCAGGACTCAGGGATGACCTCCTTGAACTCACGTTGGTTCAACTTGACTCCGTTCTTTGCAATAGACAATTGAACCAGAAAAGTTACCAGATCCAAGATGAGTGCAACAGCCTCCCATCCTCAGGAATTTGGAATTGGGATGAAAAAAACCAAGTCTGGGTTGGCCTCTTAAACAGGAAATTTAAACTGAAGAACACTGTACTCCCTGTGTAGACCAGGGATAAAAGGATAGGGTGCACTGAGTGGGAGAAACAAAGATGACAGATGGTGGGGAAATATCACCGGGTCCCTGATGGCCTATAATTCCGAGCTCCAGTTCTTCCTGAAGACTTCAGGTTCTGTGAGACGCTCCTATATCTTTACAATTAAGTTCCCTAATGGGTTTCTTTACTTGAAACCAACCAAAAGAGGCTCAAATAAGAAAGGGTGGGTGAATAGGGATCAACTCTCTCTTGAACACTGGCAAAAGGACAGGTCTCTGTACTGCGACCCACTGTCTCCATTTACTTCACCTTTGCTACCTGTGAGTCTGAGTCTGTGAATGCTCAGGAGAGTCCATTTCTGTGTTAGGGGAGTTGTGCAAGTGCAAGGGAGATTTGTGGGGCTTTGTTTGATTTTGCTGTGGCTTAGAGGGGTTAGTAAAAGCAAGGGTGAAAGTGAAGGAAAGTTTACCCAACAAAGGGAGCTCAGGAAACTTGTGTTTTAGAGCAAATCCAACCATTACATAGCAGAGTTTGGCCCAAGTCTCATTCTCTTTAGGCAAGTTAATATTATTGTCTTCTATAATTCAGAAATCCTTGGTTCGTACATGATAAATCACCTCTGAGAATGGCTTTAAGGTGAAACTAGTGAAGCCTGACTGCTGCTTTCCAGTGAAAAATTTGGGGCCACCTCTTGAGCAAACTCTTGCATTGGGCATGCTTAATCGGGAGAAACATTACCCCAGAGAGACAAATAATCTTCCCATTCTTAAGGAAGTCTGGACTGTTTTTCTAGCACACATGGACAACTCATAATTATTCTTAAGTAACCCTGAGAATTTTAACATGAATTGAGTTATGTGTTTCTTGTTAAATGGATCAAATTTCAACAAAGCCCGGGAAACATCTTGAAAAATCACATGAATGCAATTTCCAAAGAAAACAATCCAAGAATTACTGCCAAAGAGTTTTATTTCCACTAGGAAGGAAGAGAAGAGTTTCATTTTGCCCCCCACACAGACTGTATGTTCAATTTGTGGTCTGCAATGGAAAATTTTGCTGATTTTGCTGAATTCAGGAGAGGCGAGAAATGAAGGGGACTATTGTTGTTTGAGTGATAAAACTGTCTTTCTTTCTCTAGCATTAATATGTTATTAGCATTTTCAATTTGATTCTACAAATATTGAGTTTTAATGGTGTGTGAGGTACCATGGGAGAGGGAACAAAGAACTTACCCCATGATGCTTGTCCCATGGGCCCTATAAATTAGACCCACAAGTAGGGCAATGCCAGCCCACAGAGTGCCCTTGTATAAATTAGAAAAAGTTGTGGGCAACCACTTAGCACAGGGGACATTTGTGCAAATTGGAAAAAAAAAAAATCTCTTCCTCTGTTGGGCATAATCTTGTACCAAGGTGCACATCTTGATTTTATTCTCTTTCCCTTTGACTGGATACTCTTGTGCTGGACACAACTTACTCATCTGATTGCAACATTGCTACCTACCAGATATCTAAAGGGCTAATTTGGGAATCATCCATTGTCTAAATGGATGAAATACAACCATTATTTTTCATCTTCAGTAAGTAGAAGGACCATCTGGGAGCTCAGGAATACCTGAGCCTAACTGCAGATATGATTCAGGATGACTGAGATAAGGTCTATAGATAATATTTACAGCACACTCCCCCAGGAGTAGTTGTGATACAGGTGATCCAAAAAAATAGTTTGAGAAGTAAAGATGTAAGAAATAATGGGCTGAGTCATCTGGAAAGAGAAGAAATCAAGGCTGGCTAAACTTATTGCAGAAGACCTACAGAAGATGGGGAATTTTATTTATGTGATAACTAAACTGTAATTTCTGGAACTTTTGCCTCAGTAGAAAAATGTTTTCATTTCCTAAAATGGATGAGAAAAGCTCAGCCAGGCTTATTTGAAGTTGTCCAGAAGAGAACAATGACAGCTGAAGAAAATTATCTCTAAGATGAATCCCTGAAGTAAGATTTGTTTGGGGAACTGAAAACTTTGCAGTCACTAGTACTAGCTTCTGCCTTTAGACAAGAAAAAAAATGATAAAAAACCAACATGTTAGCTGGGACTAGGCAGAGATTGACAGTAACACCAAGACACTCACTGACATGATAACTCTGCAACCATCTTTCCCATCTGCTTCCCAGAACATTCCTCCAGTAGCACCCATAACTCTCCAGGGCACTGCTGATAATACCACTGCATACCTAATAACAGAAAACTACTCTAGCTTCTGGCACAACAAGGTTTCCTTGGGAAATGGAACTGTGGTGTACATGGAATGGTGGTTTCCATTAAAAAATTCATTAGAGGTTTTGAGGCTGTTAGCTTGGAGTTTTATACTTTTCTAAAGAAAAATATTCTATGACAATAAGTAAAATATAATCCAAAGTATTCTCTGGCACAGAAAATTTTCTTTTTTCATTCTTCCCATAGCAATAATTACCTCTTTTTGGTCATGTGATCTGGGGAGAGGAGCCTTCCCCATCATTCCTGGGTCAACTTTCTGTCTTTGCATTTTGTCTGTGTCAGAGGCAAGCATTTTATCTGTAAAGACCATGTTTGGGAAAGCTCAGAAAGAGAAAAGTGAGGAGAGGTATAGTTGCAATCCATAATATAGCAATCCACATGACTCAACAGTCTGTATGCTGTTGAACACATAGAAATAAGTATGCTGGGTAGTAACAGGTAAGAAGCATTGCAACTGTTAATCAGTTGTCAGTAACAACAGGGTCTTGACCTGTATAGAACCTGAAGCAATAGAGCATTTTCAGTTGGTTCAGGTAACAGCACAAAGGTGGCAAGAAAATTGGAAGTTATCCCATTTGAAGTGATGATAAGCCTTTTCAACCTCTCTTTCATAAATCAAGTATATCATCCAAGTAACAATTCAATTTCTTTCTTTCTTCTGGTCAACTTCATTGATTTGTTAGTGCTTCCTACCGAAGACCAAAACTGAAGAGAAAGACTATGTGTGGAAAAGGGAAAATGAAACTGTTCCTTTATGTTGGAAATAATTCTTCCTTCTTGTCAATTTTCTCTAGACCATTCATTCTCAATTAGGAGAGTATCCCTGGCAGGTAAATGATCTATTAAGGCTTAAATAAAGTAAACAAATATCTTTAGAGTAATAATTCTGATTCCATTTCAATTCAGTATCAGACAACAAGTTCCTTTTAGAAGCTGGAACTGTGTAGAGAGATGGAGAGGCAGTGTGGGTTGTGAGTGGTTAAGAGCATGAACTTTAGGTCAAACGGGTCCATCTGGGTTTGACTCATAGGTATGGGATTTAATGGCTGTGGGTCCTCAAGAAAATTTTTTTACCTCTTTGAGTTTTATAGAACCAAGATGAGAATACCTAATCCATTGAGTAGTTTAGGATTTAAACCAATAAGCACGGTGACACAGTGATTGACACATAACAAGCATCCGATATACAAAGATTATTTTTCAAAGATGAATATCATATGGTTTTACCTTCGAGGCACTCATAGTCTAATCACAGGGATCCACAAGCTTTTTCTGTAAGGAGAGAAGTAGTAAATGTAGGCTTTGTGGGCCATTCAGTCTCTTTCACAACTATTCAAATCTGCTATTGTAGTATGACTTTTGTAAATGAATGAGTATTCCAATAAACTTTGTTTACAAAGACAGGTCACAGATCAAATTTGATGACGCCTGGTCCAGTAGAACAACTTATCATACTAAACTCATTGAAAGCTAGAGGTAGTCCTTGTGCTGCTGTCGCTTTCCTTAAAGGAATGTGTGATGGCCCACTAAATAGTTTTTTATCCTAATTGGCATTCTCCCTGAATATACCTTCTACTTTATGGAGGAAATAGGTTATATGTAATGATGTCAGCCTTGATGTTAAATTTTGCTACTTCAGTGAGCAGTAGATTTCTGTTAACTAATAAATTCATTAACAAATTTATAAGCAATGTGTTTATAAATGTCAAAAAGCAATACGTTTATAAATGTCAAAGTAATAAGTTCATAAATGTCAGTGGCTCAATATCAGCTTCATCTGGAATATGACTCCAATAAGAAAGCATAGCTCATGATGGCAACAAGTGATTGATGTTGAGTCTTCACCAAATTACTACTTTTAAGGACTTACTGCTCTTTCTTATAAGAACTTTTTTGAAAGCATTATTCAACTGACAAAGGTATTTGATATCTAATTATACTCATGCAAACTTTTCTAAAAATTCGACTTGACCATGAGATAGTAGTCTAAGCAAATCAAGACAAAAGGTCTAATCAGCCACTCCCAGTATCCTGCATGCCCAGGGCCTCTGGCTCAGAGTCTCCCTTCCACATCTGTGTAATCAGTTCAGTATACAGCTGACTCCACCAGAAATTAGAATCTCTCTGTATCATATTTCAATTAATTTTTGATTGAAATGCATTAAATATTGACTCAATTTGAGCTAAATAGTAAGGGCACTTTATTAGCTTATGCATATGAAAAATCCAGAGTGGGATGCCTGGGTGGCTCAGTCAGTTAAGTGTCTGCCTTCAGCTCAGGTCACGATCCCAGGGTCCTGTGATTGAGTCCTGCATTGGGCTCCTTGCTCAGTGGGGAGTTTTATAGAACCAGAGGGAGAGTTTTATAGAACCAGAGGGAAAGCCTGCTTCTCCCTCTGCCTGCAGCTCCCCCTGCTTGTGCGCTCTCTCTCTCTCTGACAAATAAATAAATAAATAAATAAATAAAATCTTAAAAAAAAAAAGAGAGAGAAGTGCAGAGTAAGGATTCAGTTGAGGACTGATCCAACAACTCAAACAATGTCAACAGAGTCCTTGTTTCTCTCTGTATTTCTGGTGTACCTTCCATTGTGACATCTTAGTCCTAAGATTGTGTCCTTTCATATTCTAAAGATGGGGCCAGCAGCTTCTGCCTTATCTCTTCATTAGTCAAATGCAACAGGAATAAGAATGTATTTTGTCCCGATGATCACAGCAAAATCTGGAAAACTGCTGTTATTAGACTAGCTTAAGTTATATATTTATAACCGAACTAATCACTGTGGCCAGGTGGATAGGGTACTCTAGTTGATTTAGCCTTGGTCACATCTTCCAATTCTGGAGGTCAAGGTAGAGTTGGTCCCCCTGAGAAATTGTAGTGTTGAAATGGAGAAGAGAGGAGCTGATATGTAAGGAGACAACGAACAAAGGAGCAAGAAAGATCTCTGTACCCACTGGTGAGCAATTTATTCAGGTTGTGGACGGCACATAGAAATAAGTAGTGTTTCTTATACTATCACAACCCTTGCCACCTTCCACTGGCTACCAGAGGATGGAGTGCCTCATTACCTTGGAAAACTTACAGCTGACTAGACCTAACATGTCCCACATCTCTTGTAATCTTTGGCCATCTTGAGCTGTGTTAGCTCCTCTGTTATCTCTCCTTTCATGTACTCTTGCTTCATGCTTTATGCCTGGCCAACCTCCCTCTTTTGTTTCAGCCCTTCCTGCTATGCCCTCTGAAATCTCCACATGTAATGAGGCTGAGACTGACTATGTGAAACAGTTGAAGAGGCAGGGTAGCGTGTTATTCATGACACTGTTTCACATAGTCAGTCTCTTCAACTGTTTCACATAGTCAGTCTCAGCCTCATTACATGTCTCTCTAGCATTTTTGAACTGAAACCTAGATCTCTTAAATTCTAGGTTTTATGTCCATATCCAAATATTTGTTCAAATTTTCCACTTGAATATTCTAGAGACATCTAAAACCCAGCATACTACAGATAGAAATCATTACCCCACCCCATTCAAATTCATTCCTTTCCCTGGGTTGGGCTTCAGTCAAAGTTTAATAGATGATAGATAGATAGATGATAGATAGATAGATAGATGATAGATAGATAGATAGATGATAGACATATGCATTATGTATGTGTATATGTACAGCATAGTTACATATTTAGACATGGATTATTTGAATTGAGTTGAATTCCAAGAAAAAAATAATTTGGGGGTAAGATTTTAAAGCTGTAATACTCTTGATGTCTCCATACCTGGTATTAATTTAAGAATATTGAAATCTTATGTCACAAGTCAAGAGAAGGTATTATTAGTGTATCTCAAAGTGTAATCATAGCATATGTGTCCTGCAGGATTTTAATAGAAATACTCAGAAGTGTTCCAGTCTAAAAAGAGAGAGGGAATACTAGGTTAAACACTAGATCGCTCTACTGCAGAATTTCTCAGTTTTTAATGTTAATTCACACTATAACTATGTCAAATAGGGAAAGAGTGTGCATCATTTTCAGTGTTTCATCATTTTTTAAAGCATAGAAACTTCTCTCCCACTTCCATCTACCTTTTCCTCTAAACACACATACACGCACACACACACACACACACACACTTTTAGAATTAATATACTATGGAGTACACTTAAAGAATATTTGCATTGGCTTGTCTCCTTAACAAATAATATTCACCTTTTCCAAAACTCAGTCTTTCATCCAAGTGATTAACAAGTTACCTCATGGTCTGAGATGAGCTTCACCATCTTAGAAACTTACATCCTTCAGAGTTTATTGGGACAATGAAGATATTACCATTACATGAAGCAAATAGAGAAGACAACGAACAGTACTGGGTGACATGAGTTGAATCACCATAGCAGACCAGAGAAGGGTGTAGCAGACACTTGTTGCTCACCTACCATCCATTCCCGTTTTCTCCTTTCTGGAGGAATCCTGACTTTGTTCAGGTATCAACCTCTTCACATGAAGGCTTGCACCTTTAAAAAGGTGACCCCCTGGGCACCTGGATGACTCAGTTGGTTAAGCGTCTGCCTTCAGCTCAGGTCATGATCCCAGGGTCCTGGGATTGAGTGCTGCATTGAACATTGAATCAAGCCCTGCATTGGGCTCCCTGCTCAGCAAGGAGTCTGCTTGTCCCTCTCCCCCTGCGCACCCCCACCCCCCGCTCATGCTCTCTCTCTCTCTCAAATAAATCAATAAAATAAAAAAAAATAAATAAAAAAAAAGATGATCCTAACTCCAGCTCTTGGGATGGGCCTAATTGGTTTTTTATTAGTCAAATTCCCCTTGTCTGTGATTGGTTCCAAGAAAGGCACATGACCCAGTCCTGCCCAATGAGACAAGAGGGAAAGATTGCAGAGGGGCTTGTGGTAAAAGTTTCCTTCTTCATAAGAAAGAGAGGTTTGAAGAAATAGTCTCTCTCCTTTTTGTGGATGTTGTGTCTTAAGTGATGGCTGGAAATGTCATCTTGCCAATCAGACATAAAGAGCAAGGATCCCTGATGATAACACTCCAAACTCCCTGAAGCCTGCCTGACAGAGCTCAATTTCTGACTATTTTTAAAGTCCATCTGAGTTGAAGTTTTTGTTGCTTGAGATAGGAAGAACTCTAGTTGAAACTGAGGATGAGATAAATGTATGATGGAGTCTTGAGAGGGGAGCTTCTGGTATTTTCCACTTTCCTCTTATTTCTGTGGCTAGTCAAAACATGCTCTCCCCAAAAATCTTGAGTTGAAACTACATGGAAATATTATGTGGTGAGCTGAAAGATGTTATCTGGTGAACACCACGTTCACATTTGTTAGCCATCTGGATCTAGCGAAGACCAGGATAGTGGAATGGTTGTGGTAAAGATCAAATACTGGCGTCAGCAGAATTGGGTTTGCTTCTGAGTTCTGTCCCTTACTGGCTGTGTGACCTTGGGTAAAACACTTAACCTCTCAGAAGTTCTGTCAAAACTGTAAAAGGGGGATAAATAACAGTATTTATATCATAAAACTTTTTGATGAGTATTACATAACATAACCCATGCCAGTTCCTACCACATAGCAACTGTCAGCTTTCAAAGGGCTGGCTCTTAACTACTTAGGAAGAAGAAAGATATTCATTGGTCTCAGGAGTCAGAGAAGGTATTAAAATAAATAATGTCTATATTACCTTCTTATTCTTAAACTGTAAGTTTCATGAAGGTAAGACAGAGAATATGTCTTATTCATTTTATGTCTTCCAGCCACACTTAGCACAGAAAAAGCATTCAGCAACCATTTATGAAGCAAAATTATATCCTGGAGCTTCTTCTGAAAACTTAGCCCATTCCTAATTCTGTGTCATGGAAGTTTCAAAGCATGGCTATAAATTCTTTGACACTCCTCCTTTCAAGAAGTGGTTCTGTTAACTTTTGGATCTGGGTGGGCTTATGACTTGATCAACAGATTACAACAGAAGTAATGGAATGTGATTTCTGAGGATAAATCATAAAAAGTCATGTAGACTCCACTGTGTTCATTGGAAAACCTACTCTTAGAACTCTGATCTTCCATGTAAGAAGTTTGACTACCTTGACACTACCATGCTATGAGAAAGCCCAAGACTTCCAGAGAGGCCATGTGTATGGTCTCTGGTCAATAGTCCTGGCTGAGATCAGCCTTTGAGTCATGCCAGCCTAGACTTCAACATATGAATGATGAAGTTTCAGATAATTCTTGTCCACAGCTGTTCTAGTCACCCCCAGCTTTTTGAATGATCCCAGTTGAGATCCCAGACATCATCAGGCAGAGATAAGACATCCCCACTGTGCCTTGTCTGAACTCTTGACACACAGTATTTATGAGCATAAGATGGTGGTTGCTTTATGCCCTTCAGTTTTGGGTTATTTCTTTATGCAGCAATAAGTAACTGGAATACCTGTCATTCTTAGTTTGATTTCATAGCTTACGTAGCTCATGGCCTAGGATTTCTTTTTAAAATAAAAGCAAATATTAATGATTTTGAGAAAAGTTTGCATATTTCATGACTCCTTCTTCCAAACTTTGATGCAATTGGAGATACCCTGGTTAGGGATGGTACTTGATATTTTATTGGGTTCAGTTTCCTTCTTCTAGAATTCTGAGGAATAAGATACAGCTCTTGATATATCTGAAAATTAAACATTTTTCTGAACTTCTCTCAATTCAGTGCTATGTTTCTGTATATCTGGCTTGAGAGAATTTAATTGTTGGGTACATTTTAAATAAATTTCTTATATAATAAATAGCTAATTAAAATCAGAGTACCCTTACCCTCTAGTTTTGCTTTTCATTATCTTTGCTCTCCTACATTGTAGGCAATGTTGAATAGTGCCAGACTTTTTAGCATCTGGAAATAATACAAAATTCATTTTCTGAATAAAAATATTCTACCATTTCCTGGTCAATTTATTTTGTTAAATACCAAAATTTGGCTTACTTCTTTGTAAATGATGAAGAGGGGCAAAAACTAATGCAACTTTCAAAAAATATGTTTTTTAAAATGACAATCCTATTCCATAAAATAGCCCCACAAGTTAAGTAATTTAAAAAAATCTGTGTCTGAGTAAAACCCAGTTCTAAAAATGCAATCATCCATTGATTCATTCATATAAATATTCATTCAATAAATGTTCATTGAATATCCATTATGCATTGACCAGTATGTTGGGTAATAAGATTTCAGAGGTGATAAAACCCAAAGATGTCTCCTAGAGGGATTCTAAAAAGACATAGAAAATGTTTTCCTGGTGATTACATTGCTTGAGCTTTCAGCCCCATTTTTGCAACAGCTGCAGAAGGTTCTCAGAAGCATATTTGCAGTATCTCCAACTACTTTGTCACTGTTGGCAACAGGAAGAATCTTAGGTGGATCTGTTCTTTTAGTAAATTAAACAATGATCAAAACTTTGTTCATTTTTTTCCACCACTATTTGTCATCTAATTTTCCATGACCATTAAGACACTATGTATGTGACAAGTATGTACAGGATCATACATGTAACAGAAAGAAAACATGCACATACACAGCACATAAATACATACTGGGTGAGGCATAATTTACCACACAGTTTTAAATATGTGCATTCACCCCATAAAGGATAGTTGCTACTTTAAGATTTTGCAAGGAATGTCTGTTGTTTTGCCTATCTAGCACATGAATTGTTTTGTTTTGTTTTGTTTTCCTAGTAATATCACCCTAATTCTGCTTGGGGAAACCAATGCAATTCTATTCTCAATCTGTGTTTGTGTTTTTGTTTTTTAAAGATTTTATTTATTTATTTATTTATTTATTTATTTGAGAGAGAGAAAGCACAAGGGCGGAGGGGAGGAAGAGACAAGCACTCTCCACACTGAGCACAGAGCCTGATGCAGGGCTTGATCTGGGGTTTGATCCTGGGCTTGGTGCAGGCTTGATTTCATCACCCTGAGATCATGACCTAAGCTGAAATCAATAGTTGGAGGCCTAACCAACTGAGCCATCCAGGTGCCCCTCAACCTGTGTGTGTTTTAAGTGTGGTGGACCCTGCTCCCCTCATCCAGGAGTGGGCATGTGACATAAGCAGCCAGTCAGCATATGTCAATCCTTAGTCCACAGTTATTGGCTCTGGAGCAGCCATGTGACTCAAACTAGTCCAATGAGAGCTTCACTCAAGTTGTTCACCGGTCCCAGATAGAGGCATTTGGTTTCCTCTTTAGGGTTGCTATCTGATTGTGATGTATCCTTGGAACTTCAGGCTATCCTCTTGCTACCACATGGGAAGATTCATTTAGAGAGTGGAGCCAACCCAGAAGGCAGAGCTAAGAGGAGGAAAGAAAATCACACCCCATGATGTTTAAGCCTTTTCCCTCAGGCTGAAATTTCCTTAATTTTTTTTTTGCTTTTTTTTTTATTAGCAAACCTGTCAGTTTTAGCAACTTTGTCTGCCTCTGTAGATGTTTATAAACTAACCAGTAGATATATAGTACTTAAACACTCACTTTGCTTTAATAAGCTGCCTTTCAAGCCATTAGAGAAAGATTTAGAGGTTAAAGAATGATGTGGTAGGTAATTTATGTTTGAATCAACCTCCTTTTTTATAGACTATGTTAAAAACTACCTATAAATATTTCTTCTTGGCATCTTCAGTAATCTTAATGGGTTAAGTGCCCAGCATGTTCTACATGCTGTTCAATTCATAGTGATCTACCTGAGCAGGCATGGGCTTCTCTCCCATTTCCCATTTCCCTTCCCTTATTTTGATTATTACTCCAAAGTCTATCTCTTCTGCAGTGCAGGGCAGTGGATCTCTAATCTCTCTCTCTCTCTCTCTCTCTCTCTCTCTCTCACACACACACACACACACACACACACACTCATTCCTGGCCTTAACTTTCTGCTTCTACCCCCAGGATTCTGATTTCTCTAAGCCCAGGTGGCAATCCCAGAATATACATTTTTCACTGAAAACCCAGTAATTCTAATCCATATAAGCTCTTTGAGAGGTACTAGTTTAACTAGTTCTAGATTAAAATCCCAGAGGATTATAGCTGGAGGGAAATTTATATATGATGTAGTCCAGTCTTTATCTCCAATACCCATTTCACAGTAGTGAAAACTAGAACTCAGCCCCAGAGGTGAATGTAATTGGTACCAGTACTAGAATCCAAATCTCGACTCTGTCCAAAGCCTTTTCCACTGCACTTGTGTGGTCTTCACACTCAAACCCAAAACAGAACACAGTTGTGCTCTCCTCTTCAGTCTGAACTCAAGATTACATTTTTAGAAAAAGAAAGAGGATAAAAGAATAATGTGAAATCTTTTAACTGATGTAATGCTATCCTGCTGTGGTCTTTGGTCAGTTGTTTTCATATGGGACAGATAACACCTGTAATGACAATATGCTTACAATTTTCTAAGGATATAATATGTGATAAGCACTATGTGCATACATGTATTCTTTCTTTTAATTCAACATCATTCTTAGGAAAGAGACACTAGCATTGATACTGGGTGTGAAAAGTGAGGTTAAATAATTTGCCCAAATAACTCAGCCACGATTCAACTATGATTTCAGTCCTAACAGACACTGGTAGCTTGACCTACTTTCCCTTCTCCTCCTTCTTTATCTTTCTCTCTCCCTCACTCCTTCCTTTCCCCCACCCACCCAGCCCTGCTCTCTTCTTCTTTCTTCTTCCTCCTTCTCCTCCTTTCCTCCTCTTCATTCTACTCCTTCTTCTTTTCCTTCGTGCTAAGGACTAGACCCCTGACCTCAGCCAGCAAACCTGCAAATGTAGACCATTTGTTATAATATAGGAGTGGCTCGCAGTGTGCACTATTCCCACACAGCAATTCAGAATGGGGTCAAAGCTTTGTCTTTTTCAATAGAGGACATGTTTTAAAATAAAGCCCCAGAAAGTTGAGTTGCCTGGGACATGTTGAAGATCATTGAGCTTGAATCTCTTGAGGTAGAGGGAAACTCTGGAATATTCCTAATGGTGGTGATGATGATGGCAGTGATGATAATGATGATGGTAAAACAATAACATTCATTGAGAGTCAGTGATGTCTCAGACACTGTCTTCGGGGTTCTGTATACGTTATTTCTCTGACTCCCTGCAGCAGTCCTAGGATGTAAGAACCATTATTATTCTAATTGCTTTTGTAAATAAACTGAGTCAAAAACAGTTTAAGTGGTGAGCTAGGAGTCAAACTCAAGTGGTTGAGCTCCTGAACCTATGCAAAATAGGATGGTCACTAAATTAAAAAATTGAAAGACTTGCCCAAGTCAGGAAGAGTAAATCCCCGATTCAGAGGCCTTAGGAGTATCCAGGAAGACTATATTTCCTGCTTCTTTTGTATCTTTCCAGGTCCCTAGGATAGTATTAGTATGAAGAATAATGACAGTAATATTGATTGCTGATACATTCTGAGAATGTACTCTATATGTTGGACACCTTAAGCCCTTTGAAAGCATTGTGCCATGTAACCCCATAGTCACCTCATGAGTTGAGTACTGTTATTAAATTCCATTTGCAGGTGAGAGGTTTCAGAATTTGCCCAATGTCATTGCCCAAGTTGATACCAAAGCCTTTGCTCAGACGTTTGAAGCCACTTGATATAAAGTACTTGATCTCTATCTCTTCCAGGTCTAAAAGTGCTAGGAGATTCCACAAATCCTTGCAAGACACTACAAGAGCTTGGTTATCCCCTTACAGAAATAACCCCAGTCTTAGTGTGGCTCTCAGTGGCTGAGGATACTTCAGTATATTGCATGCAGAGTTGTCATTAAACATCTTTCTCTAGCACCAGAGTGCAATGGTGCAAACCTGAGTGTAACCCATAGCAGAGAGTCCAGAAAGGGTCGAGCCAGGACTCACTTCTCCCAAATAGCAATGAACTTTATATTCTTTCTGAGTATTCCTGATATGGAGTCCACTGGAAATAACCACAAGGCTCCCTTTTAGAGACTGCTTTATAATTCCTCAAAAACGAATTACCAAAAAGTAAAAATTTTCAGTCATTTAGCTGTATATCCTGCAAGTATAATTTTAATAGCTTCTTTTCCATTAAAGCTTTGTTCTTTTCTCTCTCTCTCTTCCTAACAAAGCAGCTCCCTAGCTGATTTCCTGTCTGTGGTTTTGAGTTGAGTTAGAGTCTGTGGGTTGAACCTGCAACCCACAGTGAGCCCTCTTTCAGTACCATCCGCACACCTCATTTAGCACTGAATCATGCATTCTTCTGTCTTAATGTGTCTCTTATATTGCAGCTTGTATTGTTATTTAAATTTTTGTGCGTTTAAGTCTTGTCTCCTCATTTAACTTGTAAGTTCCTTGAGGTCAGGGACTATGATTTATTCTTTTTTGCAGCCCCCACAGTGCTGTTCAGTACATTGCCAATGAAACATATTGAAGGAACTCTCTCACATGCTGAGTTCTCTGTGCCTTGCACATTGTGGTGGCTTCATAATCTTCTTAAACTTGCAGTACTGTGTCTGTTCAAGACACAGTGATAAGTCCCCAGGAGGGCTCAGTAACAAATGGTGGGTAAAGGTCAGACTGCTTTGGCTTATATACCAGCTCCACCACTCATTAGCTATCTGACTTCAGAAAAAAATTTAACCTCTCTAAAGCTAATTTTCCTCAAGTACTATGGTGCTAATAATCATGCCTGCCTTCTAAATTTGGCTTAAAGATTGAGTAAGTAAACACATGTAAATCGCATCAAAGAGGCCCTGGTGTTTGGTAAATGATGAATAAATGGTGGTGATGTTCTCATTATTACCATTAGCAGTGACCTTCATCCAAAGACCACTAGGAGCAAACTTGTAGTTGAGCAAGTTGGGTTTATTAATCATTGCAGTGTCAGAGAATGTTCATCACGAGGAACCATGGGGCATATCAGTAAGAGGGCATTAGAAAGAACTTATTGTAGGATTTTGGCTTATAGTAGGTGATTTGGGAGAGGGTTTAAGAAAGCAGGATGGGTGCTGTCAGAAAGTAGGGATAATCCTCTGGGTATCTAAGGAAATCTTATTTAGAAGGGGAGATTAGGTAGAGGTTAAGTTTCTAAATAAGTCTTATATGGAAGTAGGGAATGCCAGACAATCCTAAGACTGTATTGGTTAAGAAGCAGAGCCAGGGAAGAGAGAAGTTTGGTTATTCTTGTCATTAATGTTCATGCTTTGACTTTATTCAGATGTGATTATGGAGTGGTCTTATTTTTGTCTTCATCCATCATGGTCACCAGAATGGTCTTGTCTGAGGTTGATGCTCTGTGATATTGTTTATGTTCAATATGAGAACACCATGGCCTAGCTGACAGTACTAGGCCAGCTCCTGGATGTCTGAGGTGGCTGGTGTCTTTCTTGACATGAATAAAATAATAATGATAGCCACCATTTACTGAACACATTTTACTTTCCAGACATTGTATTTATATCATTCTTACAACCATCCTATAAAGTAGGTATTATTATTAACAATTTACAAGTGAGGAAACTTAGGCCTGGAGAAGCTGAGCAAACTTGACCAAGGTTACAGAGTTGGAAAGTGGTGGGATCTTATGAAAACCCAAGACTGACCAACTCTGAAGTCTGTGATGTTCAACCCTATGAAAACAACAGCTGATTGAGGATCTAGATTGGGCCTGGTACTTTGCAAGTATGATCTCATTTATTCATGATCCTTCTCTCGAAATCTCATCTAGTGTGAGATGCTAGACTAATATAAACATCTATCATATAAAGCAGATTATGATACAACTATGTTATAAGTGTATAAAAGAGGGAGCGATACACTCATTTTTGAATATTTCCTCCAATGTGGGGGCACCATGCTAAATGCCAGATCTAAAGTTGAATGAGTGAAATTAAGTCTCTGACCTCTTGCAAATTACATTTTGTGGGAAGGAGAAACATTAAACAAACAAATAAATAATTATACAATCAGAAAAAGTATAGGAAGATGGGGAACATATCTCTGTGGTAGAGAGTAGCAGTATGAGGTTAGGACAGATGGTAGTCCTAGGTAGGCAGGGAAGGATCTCTGAAGAAGTAACATTTCAGCTGGAACCTAACAACTGAGAAGGAGACAGTTTTGAGAAAAACCAAGGGGAGAGCATTCCAAGCAGAGGGAATAGAATGTGTAAAGGATCTATGATTGGAGAAAACTAAGGAAATCCTGGAAAGGGAAGCGGATCTAGGGTGGCTAGAATATAGCTTGAGATGAGATGAGAAGATAGCCAGGCAGATCATTTAAAGCCCTTAAGTTTAATCAGAGACTCCGAAATTCTTTCCTCAATGCAGGGGAAAGCCACTGAAGGCTTTTAGGTAGAGGGATGAATTAATTCCAAACTAGAGCCTACAAAGGGCTTAATGGCAGAGAGGCATTTGAGTTGGCCCATGGAAGATGGATATTATTAACAAAGATGGAGAATCACATTCCAGAAAAAGTAGGGCATGTGGAAAAAAAAAAAAAAGGCACAGAATGGGGAACCTCAAAACATGTGTTGGGACCAGTGAGTGACCTATGCTGCTGGAGAGGAGACTTCATGATGAAGTTGGAAGGTGCAGTGGGAAGACAATTCTGGAAATTTTCCTTGGAGTCAAGCTGTGGGGCTTAAAGTCCAAATTTCTACAGAGAATAAGGATTCATAATATCAAGGGACATAAGATTGATAGATGGAACAAAAGGCCTAAATTCTCCTTTTTGATGTTTTCTTATTCCTATGGATTGATTTGTGCATATTCATTGGGTCTTTTCAGATAAGCCCCAGTGCTAACAGAGCCAGGAAGATAGATTCGGTTTGCCTACAAATGCAAACAAAGCAAATACAAGCTTTGAGGTTTATGATATTGAAGAGATTCATTGTGTGTGTTGCTAATGCTTTATATCATGATTATTGTTATTAATGAAGTAGCTCTTCTCAAAAAATCTCACACTTGAAAGTTTTAGCTGGTACTGAAGAAGGCTAATCAGTATTCTGGACAAACATGTGGCTTTTCTATTTGCACAACAAAGACTTTTGAAAAAAAGTCTTTTCATAATACTGTCATTTTTGCCATATTTAGAAGCTCAAAAACCCAAATTTTTGCACCTGAGTAGCTTTGTCCTCTGTTTGGACAAAATACCAATATGGTTGTGGGCCTACTATCTACTCCTGTGATAGGACCATTTGAAATCATAGGGAGGGAGAAGATTTCTGGAATATTGTGCTCTAACTCTGGGCTATATTGTTGTAATTGTTAGGATTCTTTTAATTCTAACCTATTTAATCTAGCATAAAAAAATATTTTTTTAAATAAAAATAGGGGACACCTCTTATTATTTTTATCCTACCATCTATCGACCTTACATAGGATAACTATAAATCAATGCCTTCTGGTAAATCACCTCTTTCATATCTCAATCCATGGACTTCAGTAGAGCTGGCTTTTCCTTTGGCACAAGCTTGGCTGTGTAATTCAGGTCTGCCAGCCAGAGCAACACATTCCTCCAGACCCCAGGTATTGGCTAAGTATGGCCAGTATGAGCCACTGAGAAGCAAAAGACTTTTACAGGCACTCCTGTTAAAAGGGTCTCACTTTTGCCACTGAGAATAAACTTAGCAGGGAATAAACTTAGCAGGGAGATCCTGCGAGACATCTTATGAGTATGAGGGGTGAGCCTACCAGAGAGCTAAGAGGAAGTTCTACTAGGGACTAGAGCTGAATGATGGAGAAGGAGACAGTTCATTACTTGAAGCCTCGATCAAGCAATGCCTGAAGCTGATGTACCCCACATTGTTCACCAATATGAAACAATAAACTCTCTTGCTTAAGTCAATTTGGGTGAACTTTTCTAGGCTTGCAACTGAAAAATACAAGGGGGTGGTGAGGATTTTATGAAACTAAAGAAGAGGGGTTCTGATGCGATCAGAAAGGGCATGGAAGAAAAAAATAGTGACCCAAGCAGCTTTCTTTCTCTTTCTCTCCTCTCTGCTTCTGCCTAGGTGCCTATTTAACTTTTTCTCATGGCATTCTGGTTTCCTTTCTTCAACAGCTGCCTTTGCAGCACCTGGCTGCCAACAACTCCCGGCGTGCATGTTACCCCTCAGTCACTGGAATAGATTAACAGAGTCTCTCTAGGTCCTAATTCCCAAATCCCCTGGAGAGAAGGCCTGAATGGCTTGAGTTGGGTTGGGTAGTTTTAGGAATAAATTTTAGTATCTGAGCTCTGACCTCTGTTATTATCAGGGCTTTGGATGGAAAATGCTCAGCTTCAGAAGAGATTTATTACCTCCACCCTAATGTCACCCCTCATTTGTCAGAGGTTTGGGAACAGGCAGCATGAAAGGCATGCTCAGCATTGGTAGAGATGAGCAGTCATGTCCATCAGTGAAATGTTTCTAACTTTGAGAGGAGACTTCCATGGTCAGTCCTTTGCAAATCTGGACAGGAGAGATGGTGGCCAACTGTTTTCCCAGGACTGAGGAGTTTCCTGGAGCAAGGGACTTTAGTGCTAAAAGCAGGTCAAACCTGGACAGTTGGTCACCCTAGATTTGCTGTCACAAGCTGAGTCTTTATCCTTAGACAGGGTAGAGTGCTGGCTTCATGGTATTCCAACTAAAGTTGTGGTTTCAGAAGTCACACAGTATTATCAGCCACCTTCTCCTTGTTCGTACTTCTATTGGCATCCTGTGTCCTGTATCATCGGACATAAATTAGCAATCACTCAGTAGCATTTCTGTCTAGCTGATTAATGCAGTATTGGTAGGTTTATTGGATTGGCAGAAAAAAAAAAAAAACATTTTCCAGTTTTGGCCTGGGATGTAGGGCTCAGTGGAGAGGAGGTGACTACACAGAGCAGAGGCAGAGATAGCATATTTTGGTGTGACTTTTTCTGGGCTCTTTGTCCTCTACAGGGCACACAACTCTCACCAACACTATAAAACTCTAGGGACCTTGTAGAAGAAAGATGGATGCTCAGTTCTGGTTCCACCATTGCCCTTTAACATTCAGACTTATATCACCATCATGGAAGATTTCAAGCTTACAGTCTAGGGCTTTAATTTAGGAAAGTGGCTCCTGGCCTTGGCTACATATTAGCATCACTTGGGTAGCTTTCAAAAAAATATTCCAATGCCTCCTCCCTCTCCCCAGACTAATTGATCAAAATCTCTGGAATAGGAGTTCAGGTTTTGGCAGTTTAGAAACGCTACCCAGGGGATTGATTCTAAGGGGCAGCTGGGATAAGAACTTCTGGTGTAAGGGACTGTTTACAAAGAATGGGCTCTTGTGGTTGCTGAACCAAACTCATCAGCAAGGCTACCTCCTCATCTTGAGGCTAGGTGAAAAAAGCAAAGCCCGTGCTTGGTGTCCCAGGACAACATTTCAGTCTCCCATCCCAGGCGTTCTGAAAGCCTGCCTCCCTGAACTGGCACTCATACTTCACATCTTATCCCTCCTCACTCCACACAGTGCTTGGGCACCCTCTTCATGTTAACCTGTCTTCATCTTGTCCAAATAAGGCTAAGTAGGGTAAAAAGTTAGGGCTGTGACTCACAAAAAGCATTGCATTGCAGAGTGGGGAGGATTCCAGCCTCCAAACAATGAAGACTTTCCAACTCTCCAGTGTGGTTCAGCTGCCCATTGTGTTCTGGTCAGCCATGGCCAGTGAGGTAGGCATCATCTAGTATGGACTTGGTTGCTGAAGTCCCAGCCTTACGTTTGTGGATCAGAGGGCAATGCCTAGTAAAGGGGACCATTATGAGCTGGATAAACACTCCAAAGGCATCAGATATAGTGATTCTTTCCAAAAAGAAATATCATAGGTGGAGACAAAAAGGGCATTAGTAGGCTCTCATCCCCTATTCTTCTCATCAGTGAAACCTCCCACTCCCTCCAAAACCTCCATTCACAATCTGATGTTCTGTGTGGAGAGAATGACACATTTGGGTGAGGAGAGGAAGAAATGATGGAGAAATAATGGTAAAGAAATGTGGGAAAGTGTCGGAACCTGCTTAGAAACAAAATGTTTGGAGCCTAGGTTGCCAAAAGAACAGAGGGTGGGGGAAACCTATTTTTTATCCCAACCACTACCCTCAACTTGGGGGCGGGGGCCTGGGGAACCTCATTTTGTTTGAACAGCTGGAGTAAGGAGTTAGTATAGTCCACTTGATCTGTCTGGGTGTGCGCCTTTCAAAAGAGCAATTAAATCTCTAGCACCAGAGAGTGACTGGCCTGCAAAGGGCCCTAGTGCTTGTTGACTTTACTCAGTCACCTTACCAATGGATTGATGGGGAAACAGAGGCCCTAGGACAGGGAAGAGACTTACCCAAAATGTTTTAGCTAGTTCAGGGTGGGGCAAGGACTAGCTGCAATGTCTCCTGACTCTGGAGACATTGAATGTTCTATTTAGAATTAGGACTTACCAGGAAGAGTCACAGTGAATTCCTACATCCTCACCCACTGCCAAGAGTGGACCCAACATTCCCTCTTTTAAGTCAGGACATTTCCTTTCCAACTGCAACCCCCCACTCCCAACAGGATCAATTCTAAGTAAGATTGTGAGATTATCCCTGAACCTACAGATGGATTTCATTTTGGAAGAAAACATCACACTCACAATGAGATTACACTGAGGACATTCTCCAATTCTGCCATCCTGCTGAATGACTGTTTATTATATCATCATATGTCATGTTGGATTTTTCCTTTTTTCTTTTCTTTCATTCTTTTTTTTCTTTTTCTGAAACAGTAAACCACATTATTTCAGACTAGTGAGACGTGTCCACACGGACTAGTGATTATTGATAAATTTGACCACGTTTTCAAATAAAAGTGTTTTCATTATTTGAAAGTATCTCCATAAACCTAGTTAGGAGTCTCAATTTCTTATGAGAAATCCTTAAGGTATCTTCTTTAAGCAAAGATGGAAACAGTTAATGTCTGCCCTTAAGAAGTTTACAGTAGAGTGGGAATAGAATAATTAGTTAATGAAGATGATGGTTGTGTGTAGGATATAAGAGTCTCTAAGATGGTTCATAAATGGATCTTTTCCATTCAGCTTGTGCATCTTCCAATCTTCTGCCTTAGAATTTTCTTCATGCTTCAATTCTAGTACCCTCAGCAAATCTTTTCAGTACAGAAAGTAAAAGGGCAAGAGCGGCCCAGCTCCAGTTCCAGGGATTGCAAATTCTAACTCAGTAACAAGATTTGATGAGGTATTCCTTGCACACAGCAACCCCTCCAGAGCACATAACCTTTCTTACACCAAAATAACAAATATAATGCATGTATCTGCTGATCTGATAAAGGCAACATATCTCACTGTGCTAATCTCTGTGAAAGACTTGAGGGTGTGCCTTCCTTTGGCTTCATCTCTAAATCACCTCCAGCCCTGAAGTTCCAGCCTGTCCCCAGGCGGCAGGGAGAAGGGGCTCCTGTTATCTGGCTTTGCTGATATGCCAAGCTAATGGCACGAAGCTCTCTTGGCTGTCCAGAATGGAAGAAACAGAACACCAATTTAAATCATGAAAAAAGTCAGTGAATCTATCATCATTAATCTTGCTGTCAGTTTTAATTTTGGGGACATTACCTCACTCAACACCAGTTGAAAAGAGCTGCCAAAACCGATGATGTCATCATCACTAGCTGCGTCTGACCCTGCCTGCTGATTCTCAGAGCTCAGAGCAAGTTAATAAATCCCCTGGCACTTGGACACACAGTGGAGTTTTATTACAATGAAGGTATAACCCATGATGTTGTTTCAATTAAATGGCCTGAGAAAATACTTTCTTGTGTTTAGCAAAACTGTAAAACATAATTATCCTCATGCAGTTGGGCCTGTTCATTGTGCTGACGTGATGATTATATATTCTCTTCCCCATTCCCCCCACCTTTCTTTCTCTCTCTCTCTCTCTCTCTCACACACACACACACACACACACACACGCGCACACACACACGCACGCGCGCGCGCGCACACACACACACACACGAGTCTCAGAGAGGAGTGGAAAGAATTCCAAACATGGCTCTAAAGACAGCTGAATATTCCACACAAATAGCTTTTCTAGGTCACCACCTAGAGACCTGGCTGGTAGCTGCATAACTACAGAACTACACGGAGGCATCCAGGAACCTTTTGTGTGAAAAGAAGTTGAGGGAATTCTGGGGCTTGGCATTTGAAATCTTAGTAAGAGCAGAACATTGACTCTCTTAAGAAGGGGCTAATACACTGGGGAAAACCTGGAGACCAGCAGCTGCTCACTCCAAACTTGGACCTCACTGCTCTTCAAATATTTATGAATAATTTCCTTCGACATGTTTGCTAACTGTTAAGGATATTAGTTTTTGCTGGTTCTTACTCATGGCCCATCTGAAGTCCCCTGGCCTGAGCCTCCTGTGAAGTCATCCTGTTGAACGGGCGCCATTGTCTTAGGGGCATTGCCATAGCGTCGGCACATGGGGCCATAAACACAGGCCTTGACGGATCCCTTCCATTTCAGCTGGAGGAGAACTGGGCCATAAGATGAGAATGCTCTTTCCTTCCAGCCCAGTTTTCTTTTAAGCAATGTGGCAAGTTTAAAGGACACCACACTTGGTACATGACTGCATGACGTAGAAAAGCAATATTTTCAGACACTACTACTTTGGGGTGATTATCTCTGTTCTTAAGCACTTCCTATATGATATTCTGCATGTGTGACTGCGTGAATGTAAACATGCACACACACACATATTCACACACACATTTTAAAGTTTTCAAGTGAAATGAGAATAGGTAAGCATCAGAAACCTGGCCTAGGTCTCCACAAGTCCTCTCCCTCTGACTTATTCCAAGTGACTCCTCCTAAACTCTTCTCCCCCTCCCCCAGGAAGCTCCCATAAATGGCCCTCATCAATCATGCCAAATGATACAGTTGGCTTTGCACAGAGCACAAATGAGGATGAAGGGAAGACCCCCAAGCTCATTTTTCAAGCCCATCTCAAATAGGGACTGATCCTAGGTCTCCAGGGGTGAGTGAGCAGTACACAAATTCACTGTCCCTTTTGCCCTCCCAGATGGAGGCCCTTGGAGATTCTTTATTATTATTTTTAATGGTCTAATATAAAGTATATCCATTCACAAAATACATTGCCTGATTTGAGAATCCATAACTGCATCCTGTTAACAATTCTTGCTGTTTATGGAGCTTTGTCTTGACATACTTGCTAAACCTCAATAAATATGTTTTTAATAACCATATGGTATTTAACATATAATAACTGTCTTATTAGGTCTAAATTAAATTCTTGCTCATGACACTTAATTTAAAGTGTGACACAGTCTTTTCCTGGCTAAAAAGGGTTTCAAAATATCCACTGTGGGGACACTTCTTTCGG
The DNA here is from genome assembly GCF_004348235.1 of Phoca vitulina. Taxonomy (NCBI): domain Eukaryota; kingdom Metazoa; phylum Chordata; class Mammalia; order Carnivora; family Phocidae; genus Phoca; species Phoca vitulina. The sequence continues at coordinate 4,028,305 of NW_022589709.1, forward strand.
GGAGAACAGAATGTTTAAAAATCATATGTTTTGATGGTATGATTAAAGCAAAATTACATTTTAAAAAAGTCCTACATGGGGGATCTGAGTGAAAATAACAGTGGAGTTGTAACTGTACAGGAAATTGACTAGGTAAAAGCTCACATACAGAATGCAATTATTTCATGCGTGATGCACGTAAGTCTCCAAGGTATGCTAAGAGAATGGTTGTCGCTTATCTCTCCTTTTGTTCTTCATGTTCCTTTTCACTGCCCAGCATGAAGGTGGTAGACAGTGCTGATTCTGGGCAAAATAGTGAAGAACAAAAATGAGGTCGCAATGCACTTATTCTCTTTATAGGTGACCTTTACCCTTTTTATTGTTTTTTGTCACTTCAGTCATTGTGTCCCTTGGTTACTCAGTTTCCCACCTAAGTGCCTGAAAAGGACTTATATAACCTTTCATGCTCCAATGCTTTCCTTAACACTTTGATAATCTCCAATGTGGAGGGTGAGCGGACAGAAAGAGGCTTGCAGACAACTGGCTGGGGAGATGCATGCCATGGTTGTGTTTTGGCTGATGGAATTTATTCAGGCAGGGAGGCTGCCCAAAGTGCTTTGGAGAAGTGGAAGGCGAGTGTAAGTCTTGGCCCAGGAAGCACATGCTTCATGGGGCTGGGTGAATGAAGCACAAGGGAAAGAAAGCTCCAGGGAGTAGTAGAGAGAGAAGTAGAGAGAGAGACATTGAAGACAGGGACCAGCTGCTGCAGGAGTCTGAGAAACTGAGCTGATACCAGGAGAGGCTCCGCAGAGGGGGTGTCCTCTAAAGCCTTAGTAGGGCAATGTTGAGCCCTGGTGAAAGCCGAGGTCCCTTTAGTCTAGACAATGGTTCTGTGGTCCCTGACCAGCAGCTTCAGTATCTCAGAGGAACTTGTTAGAAAAGCACATTCTTGGGCCCCACCTCAGATCTACAGAGCCCCAAACTCCATGTTTTTTAAGTTTCTCAAGTGATTTAGATGCTGCCACCATTTGAGATCCTCTGCTCTGGAACAGGCTTTCTCAGCTTTAATAGTCCTGACATTTGAGACCCAATAATTCTTTGCTGTGGGGGACTGTTCTATGCATTTTAGGATATTTAGCAGCATCCCTGTCCTCTACCCACTAGATGCCAATAGCACCCCACCCCTCCCCAGTTGTGAAAACAAAAATGTCTCCAGGCATTGTCAGATGTCCTCAGGGAGCGAAATCGTTCCCCCTGGTTGAAAGCCACTGCTTCAGAAGAAAGAACAGCATATGAAAAATCATGGCATTAGGAATCTCAGGGCGCGTTTGAAAAATAATGGGTATTCCAGCACAATGGGCATTCTAGGTACGAGTATAGAAGTGTTGGAAAATAAGCTACAAAGGGAGGCTAGAGCCTGAGTTTAGAAACCATTGAATGCTGGGTAAATTTGTTTGGACTTAATTCAGAGGACACAATGAAGTCCCTGCAAGGTTTAGGTAGAGGGTGATGTCACCTAAATCTCTGGACTACCCTAGATTAGAGCAATGGCTTTCAAGCTATTGTGAGAAATATATTTACATAATGATGGCTCAGGGCATATTCATACACCTTCAGCAAAACTTTTACAAACAAACAGTCTGATTTTTATTTTCCTGTTCTATTCTGTTCTATTTTGTTCTGTTCTGTTCTATTCATTTTATTTTTAAAATGCTGGTTATGACACACTAAATGATTTCATAACCCACTAATGGGCACAGTCCACTGCTTGAAAAACACTGGATTAGACATGAAAGACATTGGAAACAAGGCAGTAGAGAGGAATATTTCAATTACCCAGGAAAAAGATAATGGCAACTTGATGCTAGGGTGGGCATGAGGCAGACGGAAGGGCTGACAGGGACGTTTCAGCTATAGAGACTGTAAGGAAGAAAGAGAAGTCAGAAAAAAATGTCATGACTTTTGTCAATGTTTGTAATGATTTTTATTTTTTTAGTACAACCAACATAAATAGATGCCTAAATAATAAAGTTGAAGAAGGTTTTTCTGTTGTTTTTTCTTTACTCATTTTTGGCAGGGAGGGGATAATGTTTCTGGCTATGGGACTGAAGAGTTTGAGCTGCCTAGCATGGTAGAAATGTCCAGTAAAGCACAGGAAAGGTAGGCTATGGCATGGATGAGGGTCAGAGGTGGTATTGTGGATTTATGAGTCATGCCCTTGCAAGGCCTGGTGGATGAGGTCACCAGAAGAGAGAGAATGTGGTTTCCCAGACTAATAGCCTCTCTCTGTATATTGATATCTATCTGAGTAATAATATTCATTTCTAGTGTAATAAAGACCCACTCAGCAGATGGTATCACATCATAAATAAGTCAAGGCAAACCCAAGATATGATCCTTGCCCTTTGAGAGGCTATAATTCATTTAGGCCCCCTGGTTTGACCTGAATAGTATTTTCATATTTATTGAGCACCAACTATCAACCACATACTATTCTAAGTGCAGAGAATAAAGCAATGGACAAAATAAATATCCCTGCCAGCATAGAGCTTATTCTCTAGTAGAAGGATACAGACAATAAACAAAACAAACAAACAGACCAAAAAAAGAAATATATATTATTTTAGATGGTGGTAAATGTGGAGAAAAATAAAGCAAGGAAAGGGAGGGGTGCCAGATGGAGAGATTGCAACTTTAAATCAAGGACTCCTCTTGAAAAACTGGCAATTGAGCCCCCTGGGAGTCCTTGGTTTCTTGGGATGACTGACACGACCAAGGATAAAAGCATAATGAGACTAACCCTGATGGTTTCAAGGCAGAGCATGATGGAAGGCTGTAATAGGCATGGGCAGGAGGCAGGGGGTGGGGATCTTACTAGGAACACTCAGCTCTGGCTCCTCTCTTCACAACAGCTTTGGAGACACAGAGGCCAGGGGAGGGGTCCCCTCAACCTTGATTCCTGCCTTCATCTTACTATTTTCCCATTTATTAAGTCTTCCTTTCCAAAGTCCATCTTATTTTCCATTTAGAAGTCACAAAACTCTCTGAACATGGGGATCTCAGAACTTAATCTCATGACAAGTGAGAGACAATGGTCTTTTGTGTTCTAGGTGTGTCTGCTCATAGCTGACTATGGGACACTGGTTCTGTTGGATAAGAGCTAATACCTGAAAATAAGATTTTGTGGTCAAATACATTTGGGAAATGCTGAGCTAAACAAGTATAATAAACCTGTTTATACTAAACAAGTATAATGGAATTCTTGACTGTAAGACATCGCAAAATCTTCAGTGTGCTGTTGGGCATTGCAAATCTCCAGGAAGGAAACAGAGTATGCATGATTTTCCAAATGTATTTGGCCGTGGAAACCCTTTATTAGAAAATCTATCAGGGGACTGTTTTTCCTAGGTATACACTTTGGGAAATAGTCAACTGGCTGTATTGTATGAAGATGGGCAAATTATTTATCCCTCCTGAATCTTACTCTCCTTATCCATAAAATGAGAATGTTGGCCTGCTGCCCAAAGAATATCAACAGTATCACAGGGCTCTGTTGTTGGCCTTGGAGTTATTCAGGATTTTATCAGTGACCTCACTGAAGAGAAAAGAGATAATTATCACATCTGGAGATGACACAGGGTTGGGAAGGGTGACTAATAGGTCAGATGACAGAATCAAGACTTAAACTTATCTTGACATGTTAGAATGATAGGCCAAACTGATCTGCAGAAAATTTAATAAGAATGAATATATGTTCTGCTTTTAGTTTCAGAAAATTGATTTTTAAAGTATAAGATGTGGGAAAGTAGGTTTGACAGCAGTTTATGTTAAAGAGAGAGAGGGAAAGAGAGAGAGAGAAAGAGCTGAAGATTTTGATTGACCACAAGCCCAAGATGAGCCATCAGGGGATGTGGCTGCTCTAAAACTGAAACCAATGAGGCTTTATTAACAGAAATAATTCCATTCCAAGGGAGCTGTGGGCCCACTGGGGCTGGATCTTCTGGTTAGTTGCTACCTGGAGTATTAATATCTAACATTTTTGAGTGTTTATTAAATGTTTATCACTGTATCATGCATGTTGCATGTGTCATCTGATTTAGTCCCCACAATAGACACACGAGGTGCTATTATTATACTAATAATCATTTCCATTCTGCACTTGAGGACACTGAGACTCAGAGATCATACCAAAAGTGAGCTATGGAGCCTGGATTTGAAAGCAGGTGGACTACATCCAGAATCTGGGTTATTCTGGCTTCTACCAGGACAGCAAGAGATCTGGGAATCATAAAATTGAGGGACTAAGTGATGTTGTTTAAAAGGATGAAAGAACCAAAAGTAGGCACAATCTCCTAACATACAAAAACTCTTCAGTTGAAGAGGCATCAACTCTTGCTATGCTACTGTATTGGATGGAGCTAGGAATGGCTGATGGAAGTCACAGAGAAAAAAATTTCAATTCAATATAAGGAAAGACTTTTTAAGTGTTAGAGTAATCCAAACTGGATTGAGAAACCTCATTAAATAGCATTCTCTTTCTCTTTCTTTCTCCCTGTCTTTCCCATTCCCTCCCTCCCTCCCTCTCTCTCTCTTCAGGTGCTGGCTACATGATCATGGGTTCCAATTTTGGGAACATGTTGAACTGCATTAACTGGGCTACTAATTAACTGAATAACTTAATATGTCTATAATGCTTGAAAAACTTTGGGATGCACAAAATAATGTGACACAGTCCCTCCTTTCAAAGAACTTCTTATAGAGTCAGTGACAGAGACATGTAAACAAATATAGGTGATCCTAGACCTACAGTGGCTTAACTTGTGAGCTCTGCTTTCATGACCCTTTTTAGCCTAAATATCACTCTCTCAGAAACAACCAAAGCTGGTGTTTTGGGTTGTACAATGGCTGCCAAAGATAGCCTTTTGATGGTTAATGTTGATCAGGGTCTAAGGCAATTCAGGGCACTCTGGTTGAAATGGGAGAGCAAGAGATCATTGAGCGGAGGATGGGAGGTAGGGGGAGGGGGAAATGGAAGCAAGCATTAGCTGAAGAAGACTAAGAGTAGGGACATGCAATGCGGAAGCTCTTTGTCCCTGACATCTTCAAGAGCTTTCAGAAGCATTAGCACATATTGAAATACAGGGGTTTTGAGACTAATGACCCTAGGTGTGAATGCCATGCAGGTCATGGCAGCAAAGAAGAGCACCTCCAAGGAGAGTCACCAGGAGAGGAAACCTTCTCCAATCCAAGCTCATTGGATTCTTGTTTTGAGAAGCCTCGTCCATTCTAACCCATGATGAAGCAGTTGCCCAAAAGAACTTTTAGAACATAGCATTTGCGTTCAGTGTTTTATTTTTGTGTAATGGGTGCTTTGCAAAATCATTTTTTTCAACTCACTTAATTTATATTTGGTTTGGAATTTTTATAGATTTATGGACTTACTTAGGACAAGCTTTACTCTCTATGTCAAAGAACCAATTGGGTCAAAGGTAGAGGTCATCAAGTGTAAGGCAGCGCCTATAACTGAGATGTATGTAGGATAAAATGGGGACACCAAAGGGGGGTAACCTAAGGCCCCCAGAGGGTTTGGGTGGAGGTCAGGGAGGCTTGATGATGAGGTGTTCCTTGATATACCAGTAGGAATCATTTAGGCAGAGTAGAGAAATAGAACAAATACCAGCAGTGGAAGTAATGAGATCAATATCACAAAGTTCCACAATAGTGTGACCATGGGAAAATCTTCCATTTCTCAAATTATTCTATGACTAGATCATTCTCTACCAGAATTATGGGATAGCTATTACCTAAGCTATTTTAAGTGGGTGACACAAACTAATGGCATCAAATAAGACAGAATCTCATAATGAAGACATTAATTTCTTTTAAAATTCTCTGTTAATCCTTCTGATTATGTCAGGAGAAAGTCTTGGATTCATGCATGCATGCATCCTAACACAGCATTTTAACAAAAAGAGAGAAGGTCCCAAGTTTATCTTTCTGTGCCTCAGTTGTCTCATCTATAAAATGAGGGTGACACGGTGAAAATAGGTACTAATCATAGGGTTATGATAATTAAATGAAATATTATATGTATGTAAAGCATTCAGAACAAGGCCTGGCACATACCAAGGTCTCAATAAATACTGCATGTTATGTTTGTTTTTGTTGCTATTATCTTCTTAGATGAGCAACACTTATCTGGCTAGAATTTAATAATATGGCTTTGCTTGTATTAATTTTAATTTTATAGTTAACAGTTACCTTCTGTATATTTTAACTGATACTGATTTCTTTTAAATTAGATTTATGTAAGTAAAGAATCATAAACGTGGTACATGGAAAAGGCACAAATCACGCAGGTAGAATGCAAATGAACACAGTTTGGAAAATACAGACCTGGATGATCTCTAAGGGTCTTTGTAGTTCTAAAAGACAAAGATTGTACTGGTGAAGGAGAGAGGCCCAGAGAGAATAGAAATTTTACCCAAGGTCACTGGGCTCATTAGTGGCAGAGCTAGGAGCAGATCCAAGACCTCCAGATGCTCAGACTCACGTTCTTCCCTCTGGGTCTTGCTCATGGTCCAAAGCCATGGGACTTCTCAGCTGAGACAGCCCTGTCTTGGATTTTCCCTGGCAAAAGGGGCACTGACAGGGGTACAGTCCTACAAAAAAGTTCTGCTCACTCCTTCTGACTGCAGCAAACCTTGAACCATGTCCTAAAACCAAGTTGCTTGCCGGAATCTTGCTGTATTCTTACTGAGCCCTGACACCACGTTCAACACTGGGAATTTGGGTGGGCCTAGAGTGCCTTTAGTATTACTGCTATAATTCAAAACATCCAAATTATTATTTTCTCCACAAGATGAAGCCAGGGGAGTGCTGTTAAGTGGAGAGAAAAGTGTTTGTTACGCTAGGCGTTCCAACAAAATGTCCTCCTTTGCCATTAAATCATAACATTTCTAAATGAAATGATATTTTGCAAACTTTGGCAGTGCCTGAAATTTGGACATTGTGCAGATTTTTTTTTTCTCTTTCTCGTTTTGTGCTTTTTCTCCATGTAATCTGGAGGACTACTATTTGCTGGCTTTACTTTTCTTGTTTGTCTTTCCTTATGATTCAAGTTGTCTACTTTCCCCAAAGACCTTAGATAACTTGATTTTCTGCTCATAACTTATCATTTCCAATAAATAGTGAGGGTGATAGAGGCTCAAGAATACCACCCTTGCCCAGATTGGTTGTTTCTCAGTGCCCCCCTTTCTCTAGGATTAATCACGAAGGACTTCATAGAAAGAGATCTGCTTGTTACCATGATATCCTTAAACAGAAAATCAATGAGGGTGGTGTGTATGTATATATATATATATATATATATATATATATATATATATGCCATGGGATATTACTCAGCTATAAAAAAGAATGAAATCTTGCCATTTGCAACAATGTGGATAGACCTAGAGAGTATAATGCTAAGTGAAATAAGTCAGTCAGAGAAAGATAAATACCATATGTGGATTTCACTCATATGTTGAATCTAAGAAATAAAACAAACGAGCAAAGGAGAAAAAAGAAAAGAGAGGGGCAAACCAAGAAACAGACTCTTAACTATAGAGAACAAACTGATGGTTACCAGAGGGGAGGTGGGCCAGGGGGAATGGGTGAAATAAGTGATGGGGATTAAGGAGGGCACTTGTTGTGATGAGCACTGGGTGATGTATGGAAGTTTTGAGTCACTATATTGTACACCTGAAACTAATATTATACTGTATGTTAACTAACTGGAATTTAAATAAAAAATTAAAAAATAAAGTTCACCTAAGATTTTTTTTTAAATTAATGAGGGTGTATCAGCATGGCAATTAAATCCTCAAAGACCAAAACTGACCAATAAAATCTATGAAAATTGGCTTCAACCATATTAAACTGTCTACTGGACTAGTGCAGTCTTGTACACTCTGTGTGAACAATACTAATGTGTATCCACCTGTTCTCCAATTACCTCTGCTTCCATGAGGCAGCTCTGGGTAGAATTGACTTCCTCAGGTCCCAGTTTCTCTTTCTCTGTCTTCACTGACAATGGCTGCACAATTCAGGAGAGTAGGTTTTGCATCCACAGCCCCACTGCTGGGAGCTCAACGTCTCGACTTAGCAGCTGAGGAAATCCATTGAAAGGCCTGGGGTGTGGCTGGGCCTACAGCTGGGCTGCTTTCCTCCTATAAGACCTGAGGGGCATGGAGTAGGACTGAGTTCGCAAGTCAGAAAACTCTCCCAGCAATCTGGCTTACATTAGGGAAAATTCCCCTTGGTGAATTGAGAGGCAGGACTTGACTGTTCCCCTGCTCTCTGGCTCAGGAGCACACCATGCCTCTTCTCTCAGCATCTTTGGGCAGTGTCCCTTAGTAGGCTTGGCTGTATCTCTCTTTGGGCCCGCTCTCTCTCCCTTTCTTGCCAGCTCTCCATCCTTAAACAATTATTTAAGCCTATAACCTAACTTTGGAATGTTTGGACTCAGAACTCAAGGCACAGAAATGATAAATAAGAGCAACTATGTTCCCTGGCTTGGCCTGGGAATGGGAGATTCTCATTAATTGAGTATCTTGGTATTCATTCATTTACTCATTCATTCATTCAACAAATATTTACTAAGAACAGTTCCAAGCACCATTCTAGGGACTATCTGTGAACAAAACAGAGAAGAATCTCAGCTGACATGGGAGCTTACATTCCTGGGATCAAGACCAGCTTCGTAATTTGCTGGGGCCAGCTCAAATGAAGATGCGAAGTCTTCAGTTCAAAGATTGTTAAGGATTTCAAGGCGGCAATAGAAGAGTATTAGACAAAATGTGAGAGCCTTCTAAGTGTGGGGCCTAATGTGACTTGCAGAGGTTGCACACTCATGAAGCCAGCCCTGGTAGGGATAAGTGAAAAGTTAACATGTACACCACCAATGGATGGACAATGCAAAGGATGGGACACAATAAATCTACTTTCTACAAGAGTGACAATTGTTGGATTTTTCTTTGGTGATTCAGGGGTCAACACAGAATTTTCTGGGTCTTGTGTCACTATTAGATTATCATTTGTCATTGCACAGTTATAGCATTGACTTTGTGACCTCTTGAGTATCAGGGTGATGCCTTATGGACATTCAGTGTGCTTGGGGATTCTAAAAGAAATAATAAACCCACAAAAATGATACTCTCTAAGATCAAACTGAGTGGAATTACTTCTCATGATTGCTTCTCACAGCCTCCTGAAAGTCCTCTCAATATCCAAGCAAATAAAAGTACACATGCCATGTGAATACAGAAATTGTTCTAGCTGTAGATACCAATTATTCTGGTAATGTAGGACAACCTGTTTGAAAGGGACCCCAGTGGAATGCCAGTGTAGTAAATTGGTTCAGGGGTTAATTTCTCAGGTGATCTGTACAGGTCCTCAATGTGATTTTGAATGCACTGTCTGCAGCTATCTGTGAATGGCTGTTCCATCATTTCTGGCCCCAAGCTTGTGCCGGCTTCTTCCTTTACCTCTGTTCCAATGTTTGTCTTCCATCCAAAAGTCATGAAAAGAGAGCCAAGTCTCTGACAGACTCTGTTAATTTCATTTCTGGAGAAAAATACCAAGAACATGATTCCCAACTCCAAGCCCAACTAACAAGGAGGGGAACTCAAATGAATGATGTGCTGACACACTCATCCTGGAGTTTTGTGAAAATAAAAGAAGTCGTGCAATCTTTGAAAATAAAAGAAGTCGTGCAATCTTTGAAAATGAAAACCGATTGAATAACAGCACCATGTAGGAGAGGTTTTGTTCTCTAGGTGACTATTTCACAACTTGGACTTTTGGGGGGCTATTATGTTTAACACATGATGTGGCTCATCATATTATTGACTTCAAGTGTATGGAAAGATCACTGCATGAGGAATCAGGATAACTGCTTTTGAGTCTTTATCATTAAGTCAAGTTTCTAGTTCTCTGAGCCTCAGTTTCTCAACTGTAAAATGGGGGAGTTAATAGTTTGTTACCGAATTGCAAAGTTCAGATTAACAATATGTATGAAAGCACTTATAGCCTACAGAATGCCTCACAAATGTAGGGTTGATGATTATTGTTATTACTATTGTTATTAGTTTCTATTTTCCAAAGTGAGCTCTTTAGATGGCAAATGCCAAGATGGATGAAAGCAACATTGCAGGTAGAGCCCCCTGATTATTCCCGCATGGGGGGAAGTGGATAGAGTACAAGATTTTGCCTGGCAGTAATGGTTGAGGGCAGCTGAATCCTGTCACAGAAAATTTAAAGGCCCTCCCCTTTTTCATTTCCCTCCATGAACTTCTACCTGTAGTAATAAAAAATCCTGTGTTCGTGCCTGTGTCGCTTCATTTTAGGAGCTTGACTTTTATATGAATCTTTGTCCCTGTGTGGGGCTGCTGAGTATTATTTCTGCCTCATCTTACCAATGAAGAAAAGGAAGTATGTGGCATTAAATGATTTGCCCAGGTCACCCAGAAAGTCAGTGCTGAAGTTTATGAAAGGGTCCATTGTTTTCTTCGTTCTCCACCTCAGTCACCAGAGGAAATCCCTGCAGAGTGTCCAGGGTAGTCTGATGGCCAGCCTCAATTCCTCACCAGGACCAGAAGCCATGGTTATCCCTATATGGAAATGCATTTGACCTTCTCCCTGCCCCATTTAACTGGCAGAGCTTGTTTTCCCGTAAGACCAACACATTGTCAGCACATGGGGATTCTAAGCAACATTCACCATATGCAAAACCCTTAAGGCTAGGTACCAGCAGACGCCAGGAGGGGACCTACCACAATGCAGCTGAAGCACAAGCCTAGGGAATAGAACTGGTGGAACCTAGAAAGACCTGCTCTGAGAGCCATTTACAGCTGACTTTGAATCTCAGGGTAGCCACTCACTGGCTGTGTCACTCTGGACAAGTTACACAACCTCTCTGAACTTCAATCCCTTCACTTTTAAAGTGGTGCCTTTTGCATCCACCTCAGGAGGATTGTTATGAGAATCCAGGGAGCCTATACATGTGTACATAAATGCGGGCATACATGGAGAATAAGACTGAGAGAAAGACAGAAAGAGAAGGGGAGACTACTAGCATGTGTTTAGCACATGCTCGTAGTGCAGGGAACAACCATTTCCAGCTTTCTTCCCTCAAATTGACCTGCTATTAATCTCAACATTCTTGACTCTATGGCACTTCTCAAAGACTATCATAAAGATTACGGTTTTGTTTGAATTGAACACTACTTTGTATTCATGGAAAATTAATGATTAGTACTCAGAGAGGACAGTTATTTTATGACTTCTTAAAAGAGGATAGGCCCTAGAACAGGTAGGCCTCAGGCATTGTGTCCCCATAGCTCCCTGTACTCCCCATCATAACCCTTCAGAGGGCTCATTGCTATTGCTTGTTTCAATTTTTGTCTTTCCTGCCAGGCTTTCAGCCCCCTGAGGGCAGGGAATGTCCATCTTTTCTCTACTCACACCACGCCTACTACCTGCATATTCTAGCAAACCAATAAATATTTCTGATGACTAATTATATGAGAGGCTAGCAAGAATGAGGTTCATGGGGGGCTCCCGGGTGGCTCAGTCGTTAAGTGTCTGCCTTCAGCTCAGGTCATGGTCCCAGGGTCCTGGGGTCGAGCCCTGCATTGAGTCCTGCATTGGGCTCCCTGCTCAGCGGGAAGCCTGCTTCTCCCTCTCCCACTTCCCCTGCTTGTGTTCCCTCTCTCACTGTGTCTCTCTCTGTCAAATAAATAAAATCATAAAAAAAAAAAAAAAGAATGAGGTTCATGGGTGCTAGGTTTAAAATGGGTTATTAAGAAGCTAAGTGCATTTCAGGTCCATTTTCCTCTTTTCCATATCAGTGTGCATAGGACAAGCTGGCTCTCAACAGTAGTTCCTTGTAAAAGAAAAGAACCTTGGTCTAGCAGAGCCATGTGTTCATTCATTCATTTGTTCAACAAAATACCTTTAGCATCAACTACACACCAAGGACGGTTCACGGTGCCGGGATACATATACATACATAAGTGACCTAAAAAAAACTAAAGCCCTGCATTCTAGTAGATTACAGTCTAGTGGGTGAAAACAGACAACAAACAAACAAAATACACAACGTGTCATGTGATGCTATATGCTGTTAAGGAAAGTAAAGCTGGAAAAGAGCCAGAAAGTGAGAGAGGTTCTAGTTTAGATATTTTAGGTGCTGTCCTATTTTAAATAGGATAACGGGCGAGGCCACAGACAAAGGGAAGTTTGAGCAGAAGCCTGAAGAAGTGAGGGACTGAGCCTGTGGGATCAGAGGAAGCATGTCTGATGTCCTAGGATCAGCCAAAGTTGACTGTCATGATTGGCTTTTACTCTGATGGAGGTTGGAAGCCATAGGAGTAAGGGGAAGCTATTGGAGCCAGTATGGTGGTTGCAAAGAAAATATTATGCTTCTGAGAGCTTGCTCAGGGCAATCCTGGCTCCTCTTTGAAGCAAATGCAGGTGACCATTCTTGTCTCTGGGCTAGAGAAACAGCTGTGGCTTTGTTTTATATCTTGGCCAATAGTCTTACGAAGTTTTTAATGATGGAAAATGCAAACCCGCAGATACGATTCCCACACTACCTGAAGGCCAAACACCTATTTACATTGCCCAGGCTGCTGCAGGGCCTGGCCTGGACTCCTTTGTTCTGGGAGGCTACTGGCCAGGAATAGGTCTTGGGAGCCAAGGCCGATGCCAGCCCTCCTCTCCACGCTCACACCCCAGAATCCTTCACTGATAAATGACAAAAGAGCTAGGGCAAGGGAAGAGGGGAATGCCACTCGTCCACTGAACACACACTGCAGCAGCGAGACAGTTAATCTTCCATCTAAAGAAATGTTCAGGTGGCTTCAAGAGGACATATTTCCAATTTCTCCTGAGAGGAGAAACTGATGGGAAAGTCGCACCTCCCAGTCAGTCCCCAGTTCACAGTGAAGAGTTGAAAAATCACACACAAGGAGATGTGAAACAGATAAACAGAGCTGAGAGTTCCTCTGAGAACCTCAGAAACGCAGTGGCAGCTGGAAAACCTTGTTTTCCTCAGGTTTCCAAACTTCCCTCAACGAACCTCACTGTTGGTCTCCGTCTGGTGGGAAATGATTAATTCTTTTAAATGATGTAGGGCATCACATAGATCCAGGGTTTCTTTTCTCTGTTCTGAAACTGGAAAGAAACAGATTTCATCACTCTGTTCTCGTTGGTTTTGTGATCTGACCTCTCCCCCATAAATATTTATGCTGGCAATTTAAAATGACCAAGTGATGCTGTATTTACCTGGGGCAAGCTTATCCTCATTCACTCATTGTTTTTCTTTTACACCCTATCTGCTTTGGCCACAGGACATACTTGTCTGCTGATCTAAAGATAATATTCATGTATTCCCTAGTCCCAGGGGTGATGCAGTGCTTGGTAAGAGTAGTAGGAGCTGACCTGGACCACAGGGCTACAAGAAGGTCAAGTAGGTTGAGTGACTGCTTAGTTTGGAATTATCTCCCAGTGTCTTGTGAATTATTCATTGATCCAAAATTATTTTTAGTAAGTGCTGGGTGTTGGGGCTACAGAAATGAATAAAATGTGACCCTCAGTCTCAAGATCACAGATTGGCAGAAGAACAGTATGAAACTAGGAGACCAATGTGACAGTAGTGTATGTGGTAGTGGCCTGCCCAGAAGTTCCCCCCTCCCTGCCCGCCTTCCTCTCTCTCTCCCTTCCTTCCCACCCCCCCCCATTACATATTATTGAACACTTACCTGAGGCAATTACCAGTTAACACATAGCCCATAAGACCAAGTTGTTACCCTCAACACACTGACTTTTTAATATTATCCAATGTCTCAGTGAGAAATGGTTTACTTTAGAGGATCAGGGGCTCTCAGATTACTGTTTTTTTTTCTTTTTTTTTTTTACCCCTTCAGCCACAATCTCTAGAAACATCTCAGCAGACTGTAAGCAGTTTCTGAGAGTAGGAACTCAGTTTTTCCAATTTCCTTCTACTTCCTGTTTATCTGGCACAGAGTAACAGCTCAGTAAGTATTGAATGAGTGAGTGAATAAATGAATAAAATACCCCAGTTACCACAGTGTCTGGAAGACTTGACATTCCACCGGAAAATTGGATCTTCATAGGTGGCCAAACCAGATAACTCAAACCACAGATGGAAAATTGACTTTGGTGTTTGAATTGTAGGCCATAGACATAACTCAATAAAAATATGTGGCTGTCTTGCCCAGGAGGTTTCTAGACCCATCTAGGAATGACACTCACTGAAAGTATTTTGGCAGCTCTTTTGTCAACTTCTTACACTGCTTGAAAGCTGGGTTTTAGTAGCAAGACTATTTTACCAACTCTTACCTGGAAGGTTCTGATTATGCCCAAAGGGAGCCTGAAGGTGACTTGGTGGAGTCTACTGAGCTTCCTATCCATGCTGATCCCATGCCCTGTTGCTATACCTTTAGGCCTTTGGATTCTGGTGTGCTCTGTGTCATGTGCTTGGTGTGGTGGAAGTGGTGGAAGAAGCTTGAATTTGAACTTCAAGGATTAAAGGTCAAGGTACGATACAGGCAGTGGGATCTCGAGTCCTGTATCAGTTTCCTATTGCTACTACAACACATCACCACAAATTTAGTGGCTGAAAACAATACAAATTTATTCTCTTATAGTTCTGAAGGAAAAAAGTAAAAAATGAATCTTATGAGGGTAAAGCAAAGGGTCAGCAGGGTTTGGTTGTTCCTTCTGGAGGCTCCAGGGTAAGTTCATTCCTTGCCTCTTCCACTTCTAGAGACTGCTGGCATTTCTTGGCTTCTGGCTGCACCATCCCAGTCTCAGCTTCTGTGGTCACACTGCTTTCTCCCCTACTATAGTCAAATCTCCTGTTTGCCTGACCTCTCATAAAGACCCATGTGATTACATTGGGCTACCCAGATAATCCAGGATAATCTCCTCATCTCATGATCCTTCATTTAATCACATCTGAAACGTCCTTCTTGTTATGTAAAGTGACATTCCCAGGTTCCAGGGATTAAGATATAGGTATCTTTGGGGGTGGTGGTGGTGGTGGTGTCATTATTCAGTCTGTTATAAACCTTTTAGTCTTGCTGAAACTATGTATATAAATTACGGAATAAAAATGAATAAATATTCACGTGGTTTCTACATCACTCTTGTCCTGTAAAGACCATTGAAACACACACTTTATTGCTGTTGTTGTTATTGTCATTACTACTAGTCTACTGAAAAACCCCACTACATTTGCCAGTCAAAACAAGTTCATGGTCCTCAAACAGGGTTGTTTTAGTGAATTCCCCCATCCCCACCCAGGCCCCAATAAATTGCAAAACAGCAAAATTTGTTTGTTACATTTCTTAAGGTGCAATTTACATTCAGTAAAGTGAACCAATTTTAGCTACAGCTCAATGAATTTTTATGTATGTATGCCTTCGAGTAAACAGATCCAGATCAAGATACAGAAAATTCCTAGTACCTTAGTAGGGTTTCCTCAGGCCACCTCCCAGTCACTTCCCTCAGGTAATTACTATTCTGTCTGGATGGGTTTTTTTTCTTTTTTTTCCCCATTCAACAATTTGTCCTTGAGATTCCTTTATGTTTTTGCAAAAAACAGAAGTTTATTATATTTCCATTGCTGTGTAGTATTTCATTGTATGAATATGCCATAATTTATTTACTCATTCTATTTTTAATAGATATTTGGGTTATTTAGTTTGGGCAATCATAAATGAGGCTGTCATGAGTATTTTTGTGCATGTCTTTTGGTGGATATAAGCAGTCATTCCCAACAGCCAAGGAAGTCCATCATAAAGGAGAAAAATAGGGAAATGCAAAGCCAATTTCACTTTTAAATACAATGTAAAAAATGACAAATTCTATGCAGACCCAGATGTGGAGTTTTAGAAACACAAAATGTGAGGAAATGTTCTTATCCAAGTTGAGGACGTCAGCTCAAATCCAATGGAAGAATGTCTGAGAAGTTCACAGTCAATTTCATGGCCATGATTTTGTCTGGGGCAAGAACTTTGGTTCTCTGTAGGAGCTGCAAGCACCCATCAAGTGCATTAGCTGACCTGCACCAGTTAGGATCAAAAACTCTGGCAGGAATTGAATCAAACTCTGGCATGTCTCTCTCTCTGTAAAAGGTGGTTGGGTAGGTGGTAGAGGGCACAGTTGAAAGGCAAGTAGGGAGAACTGTGGTTGAAGAGAAAGGAGGAGCCATTGGCCGCTTAGGGCTATGGAAATGTTGAAACAATTCATGTCAGTTTATTTTATGATCATTCCTCAGAGTTTCCATCTCACATTGGATTTTTTTTTTTCTGGGGCAGATTAAGAAGGGGAATCAATTAATGTGAATCTCATGTTACTGTAAACAGTTGGAGGTCTTAATTGGGCCAGGAGTGAGCAGGTGGTCCTTCCCCAGTCAGCTATCCTTTCACCTGTCAGTCAAATGAGGAGAGGGCCTCCATTGCTCATTAGCAACCATTTGTCACCTCGAACAGAGCTTTGAAAGGATTTCTTTGAACTTTGTTTGGGATTGATTTTCTGCATATGCTGAGCTGTTACTGACAAACTCTGGGCAACTGCTCTTCTGTAACAAATGCATTAAAGGAAAGGGTGAGAAGATTTTAATAGCCTCCAAATTACATAGCCTAGAAGGCTGGGATTCTTTCCCCACCCCCAGTTCACCTCACCAACCCTCCACTTTCTGGCACTGCATCACAATGAATAACAAGAACTTTATCCTTCAAGAGAACTGTCTTGAACTTTTGCTTTTCTTCTTTTTTGAATTTTTTTTTTTATCTGTCACTGGCTCCAGATTCATAACGATGCTTAATTAATAATGGACTTTATACCTTGGCTCTGTCTCTTACTTTTCAAGGAATCTTCAGGGAGGGGATTTGAATTAACAAGGACTGGTTTGGAGGACTACCCAGATGGTCCTAAAGATGCTCTTTTAGCCGCCTTCTTCCATTCTGACTCTTCTTTTTTTTTTTGAAGATTTTTATTTATTTATTTGACAGAGAGACACAGCGAGAGAGGGAACACAAGCAGAGGGAGTGGGAGAGGGAGAAGCAGACTCCCCGCTGAGCAGGGAGCCCGATGTGGGGCTTGATCCCAGGACCCTGGGATCATGACCTGAGCCGAGGGCAGACGCTTAACGACTGAGCCACCCAGGCGCCCCCCATTCTGACTCTTCTTAAGGTCAGGGGCCATGGCTGGTTTGCTCAATACTATATGTCAAGTGTGCTTCACTGTGTCTAACATAGAGGTGATGCTCAATAAATATTTATTGAGTCAATTAATTGATAAAAAATAACTAATTGTCACTTTTGCCTTGCGATTGAAAGGTAAAGACACGTTGTAACTTGCTGTAGCCAAGGAGAGGAGAGGAGTTCATTAGCCAAGTAAATTGTTGGGAGAATCCAGCTTTTATTTCTGATTTACTTGTTTTATTGAGTATAAGTAAAATTTATGCATTGTGGAAGTTTGGGAAAACCTACATAACTCTTATGAAGTTGTGATACCCCCTTCCACAGAGCAGGGTCATATTTAAAGAAGCATGAATGATCCAGCCAGAAATAACCATCTTCACCTACATTTCTGTCATATGTGGAAAGCCACTGAAGAAAGTACAACATGTGAACTCTTATTTAAATCTCTTCTTCTTCCTATTTCTTCTCTGGTACCAGAGAACATTCAGGGTCTCCATTTTTCTCCCTATCCCTCTCTCCTCTTTCACCTCCCCCACTCCCTCCAACCCCCTCCCCAACAAAACATTCATCCCACTGATGATGGTTCCACCCATCAGCTTCCCAGTCCCCTTGCTTTTCCCACCATGGGAGGGTAGTTCTGTTGTGGCTCTTAAGTACATTTTCTAGAGATAATCTGTCTAAGCAGCTTCAGTTCTTTCTCAGAGAGCAGGGATGGATGAAAGGTTGCAGTTCTGCTGCCACACACACATTAATAATTATTATCCCTTCTCATGTAAAAAAATATTAGAAAATTCAATTTAAATTAAATCTCACCATACACACATAACCATTTTGTACTTTTTTTTGTGACTATACTATAAATTACAGTATTGTATTCCACTTTCTAACTTAGCGTTCTGAGCATTTTCCCATGTAATTAAATAATATCCCAAAAAAATGATTTATAGGTGCTGCCAATACTCAGTCTTATGGAGGCCACATTGTTTTAGACAATTCTCCTATTGTTGGGCATTTGGGTTGATGTGGGTTTTTTATATTTCTCTTCAATTCCATGCCATAGGGAAGGCATTGGCTCTAAAAAGTGGACTTTGCCAGAAGACAGGAACCAGCATAATGAAAGGGGGGCACTTTCATTATGGACCTAGGTCTCAACATTTACTATACACATTTCCCTCTTGCTGGTTTGGCCTCCTGGGGGTCAGAAACTGAAGCTGTAATCAGTGGAAGCCAAGTGTGCGGGCTGCCAACTTGACTCACATTAGGAAGTTCCCAAATCTCCTGGGCTGTATCTTTCTTTAGAACCTGACAGATCCAGGCATAGTGCAAATTAAATAGGATGCACCAAGCCAAATCTCCCCATCTTTCAAATTTCTAAGCGTAGGTCTGAAGCAGCAAGGGGACTTTTAACACTGACCTCTGGTAAAAAATGATAGCACACTTCTGTTAATGGACCTGGAAAACCCCCAATTGCTTGAATCAGTGTAAGGGGAGTGGTGGTGGTATTTTGCATTCTCAATTTTATTAGCTTGGTTCCCTCTACCAGATTTTTATACTCTGTTCCTTAGGAACTATGGAATGCCTGTAAACTCTGAAAACTGCACTGAACTTTGGGAATTGATCCAGTTCTGGTTGCTAAAGAGATAAAAAAAAGATAGAAAAAGAGGAGTTTGTCAGAAGATAAGCTTCATTTCAGTGCTTGATGGTCTTCATATATGAAGCCCTGAGACCATTCTGCCTTAGTTTATTTGTAAGGGAGATGAACAGTCGTCTTGGTGGTGGTGGCGGGGGGTGGGGGACGGTATCTGCCATGTGTTCTGCACATCCCACTGCTGAGTAATCACTTGCTGGCAGACATGGGCTTTCTGTGGTCAGAGTACTTTGGGAGTCAACACAGATCCATATGGAAAGCCAAGCTCATCCTTGAGATCCCTTCAGTGTTGGTTTTTGGCCAGGATCATGTCTTTGGATCACCAGAGAACACATGCTTTTTGGTGTGTTTCCTTTTACTCTGGCTAACTTTACGCCTTTTGGTTAGGGAAAGGTGGTAGCGTGTCATCTCCCTTGTTTGCTTACAGAGGTGGCCATCCTGGCATTATATGAAAAAAAAAATAATGTGAAAAATGTGACCAAAACTGGGGTGGTAACATTAATAAGTGATCAGGTCCGGGTGTATGGGAGACAGGTGTGAATGGGACACTGGTGTCTAATGGCTGTCTCTTTGTGGATGTGTCATAATTTCTTGACACTAAACATGGACAAACCAGAGGTTGTGTTAATTGGGAATGACATCCTGTATCCTGCCTGTGCTAGTGTTTTGTTGAGGTTGACAAAAGTTGACGAGGCCAGGTACCATGTGCTGGGAATTGGGCATTGTTTCTGACACTGACTTATCCTTTTCTACTAATATTAGCTCTTTAATGAGGTCATGCTGGTATCAATTTTTAATATATAAAAATTTCTAAATATCTGACCTTTTAGCTGCCGAGGAGGCCTTCACAATCTTGTCATCATCTGCACAGATTCCTGTTTTGCATGTTTTTCTCCTATCTTCTTCTACCTCCATGCTTTTATCTTTGTCTTTTTACATTTTTTTTAATTCGAAAATACCAGAATCAGTTTTCATGTTGGAATTACATATCATTCCATTGTTTTAAGAGCCTCCTTATTGGTCAGCTACCTCAAGGGGTGGGACTTAGATTCTTCCCATCTCTGTGTTAATCTATTTATATTGTTCTTTCTTTAGTGTTATGGCAACTTCGGATCATTGTAGAAACCACAGGGTATTCTCGTAACACACTCTTCCCAGATCACGTACCCAATGAAGACCAGCAGAAAAAAAACACTCTTAAAGATTTAGTCTATTAGGGACAGATCTATTGTGGCAGATCTTTCAACCTTCTGCATTGAAGCCAGTGTTGAAAGCAATCATTTGAGATACTGCATAGGAGATATAAAGTGTCTGGATCTAGCTTAGTATTTATGATTCTAGCACATCCATGGTATTAGAGAAACAGAATAGCTCTGTTTAAAAATCCTTGGTACTCTCTGGTCATTCCTTCATCTGCCTCATCGCATTTATACGGTGGGATGTTGATGTTGAAACTAAACTCTCAGAGTCCTGATTTAGCTATCACCAAAGAGTTAAAGAATGGAATTCACAGCTTAGATTTTTCTCACCTATACTTTGGGAATAATATTTAAATATACAGCACCAGGTATTGGCAAAACTGTAAGTTAAAAATGACTAGATGGATAGGGTATCGGGAGTTCAGATGACAGCAGGAACTGAAGACGTGGAGTAGGTAGCTTCACAAGACAATTTGGAGCGAGAGAGGAAACTGAGGCAAAACTAGTAATGGCTTAAGGTATTGACTCTTCTGAGAATATTCCTATTTAATAAACTGGAAAATCTTGAAGAACGAAAGGATTGACTCTATAACAATAGAATATCAGGCCAAATGACAAGTGGTGAGGATAATTTGGGGGCAGGGGTTTTAGCACAGAGCCCTTAAGTCACTGAATAAGCTATCCCTGTTAAGAAGCCTCTTTAAGCTGAGTTTTGATAGTCAATGCCCTTGGGCACTAAATCGTTGAAATGAGGCAATTTCTCAGAAAGAGTAATTAGTGCCTTGCTGTAGCACTGCCCCTGGGGCCCTTGCTTTGGGACCACTTTAGAACTGAGGCTGCTTTGTCACCGAGAGCTGCAGGTGATTGTCAGAAACAAATCCTCTTTAGGCATCCCTTTTCCTTGCAGCTGATGGCTTTAATCTGGTGAAATCTGGAAGCCTGGTAAGAGTGAGGTGCAGAGACAGCTTTGAGCCATCAAATCTGCACCCGAGTTTAGTTGGAAGTGGGTTAGACCAGAACATGCATGGCACAGGCTCCTGACCAGACTCACAAGGATGTGGCCGGAGACACGGAGTTCTCAGTGCTGCGTTGTTGTCATGGGCTATTGTCACTTGTTTGATCCCCGGTGCCACTGGCTAGATATGTTGGGAGATAACTGATGGTGGTACCTGGAAAGTCTGGCAGTAGGAAATGAGCAAAAATTCCAGGAAGGTAGGCAAACAACATCCTTACCATATTCTAGAAACTTCCCTGATCTGGTTCTTTCCTGCTTATCCACCCCAGCTCTCCAGTATCCTCCCCTCGTTCATTATTCTCCAGCCATAATGATTTTGGAACAGGCCACTGCTGGTTTCTGCCTCAAGACATTTGGACTTATCATACCAGATGCCCCATCCTCCTGTGTTCGGCTCCTTTTCATCCTTCAGATTCCATCTTCAGTATCACCTCCTAAGATCATGCTCTCCCAATCACGCTACCTAAATTACCCTATTATTACTTCAGTCACATGGATTATCTGGAATTATCTCATGAATTTGTTTATTTCTAGCTTATTTCTAGAATATAAATTTCTTTGAGAACGGGGAGTGTATCTGTTCTTTTCAGCACTGCCTACCAGGTGCCTGGAGCAGTACCTGGCATATAGTAACTGCTGAGTAAGTATGTCTTGCATGGATAAATAAATAAGTGGACAAACAGGGGAGCCAACATGGGAACTGAGAGGTAGATCAAAATACAGCTTTGGGGCATAAGACCATGAGCTAATCATAAAGAATTAAGCGAGAAAATAGTTACTGAGACCAAGTAAAATGTCAAGCTGAGCTTAGCAGTAAATACTGATTTGATGAAAAGCCACTAAGTTGGTCCTTACTTTGCTCTAATTAGTGGTCACTTTTAGACTTATAGCCTGTAGTATGGCTGAGCCTATATGAGGGTTAAGTCATTTCTAGAGATGGGTGGCTTGAGATAGAAAGCTAAGTGAACGTTATAAATAAAATCTAAAATCAGAACAGCAAATCCCAGGCTAGCATTTGTTCTACCACACTCCTCTCTGCACCCATGGCAGACATTGATAATAGATGACAGAATCTTTACTGCTAATCCAGCAACCACCAACCACTAGAATGTAAACTCCATTATGGCAGGACTTTTGTCTGTTCACCATTTTATTCCCTGCACCTAGAACATTGCCTTTTACTTATAGGAATGCAATAAATACTTATTGAATTAAATATTTGATGAGTGACTCAAATCAGATTTGGCAAATGAGATATATTTTATTTGCCATCCCAGACCTAAAGCAAAAAAGATAAGGAATTAAAATTGATTCAGAGGATTGTTATCACAAAAGAGTAACAATTAATCTGATGATCCTAAGAAGTGTTTCCATGCTGAGAACAGGCAACTGCTTCACCATCATCCTAAAGTACAAAGCCTGGGGCTGTTCCTTCAGTTGGCTGTACATTTGAAGCAACTCAGCTAAGATCCAAGATGCATTCTCTTTGTGCCAAATTATACTACTTAACAAAAAATGCTATTGCAGTATATCAGGTTATTGTCATATTCTATAAGGACACCCATTCAACCTTTATTTACTGTCTACTATACACTTACATGTCCTCCATGATGAGACTTTTGAGCCTGAATTTCTGTTTCCAAAGAGGAGAATTTCTCCAGCAGTCATTTCTCAAAGAGTGACTGTTCAAAGAGAGATTTATCTGGCCCTGATTTTATCTATTAACATACTGTTTATCCATCACAGGGGCTATAGCTGGAATGGGCTTCATGTAAAAGAACATGATCTCCTTTTAATTCATTCATTTATACAATCAGTTTTTTTTTTTTTTGAGAACCTACTATGTGTTAGCCCTGTGCTGAGGATACAATAATGAAAAATAATGTTCAATAATGAGAAAAAACAAATCTTTTTCATGGAGATTATATTTTAATAAGGAAAATGGACAATTAACAAATCAAAGCATAAATATATAATATAACCTCAGATAATGACAGCTTATTTGTTTCAGTGGAGTAGTGGAAACAGGAACTTGATTAGAATGGGTTCAAGAAGGAACAAGATATTAGGAAATAAAATAATAATATGAGATAATTTTTTTAGATGAGTTTTGTTTTACAGGAAAGTAAAAAAATGGCTATAGGAGTAAGAGTATTGGGGTCAAGGATTTTATAAAGGTGAGAGATCATTTCAGAGCTGATGGCGATGATCCACTGGATAGGGGAACTTTGCAAAAGAGCAAAGGGATAATTGCAGGAGCAATGTCTTGGAGGAGGCATGGGGCAGGAAGTAATAAGCACATGCACCTCTACCAGAACATAGCTTTTCTTTTGATGAAGGTCAAGGCCATTCAATGTAAGAGTGATAACTTGTCCAGGAAGAGATAAGATGTGCTTGTTCTCATTCCTATCTGAGTTTCTTCATGCCAGCCTATTGTCAGCCACATTGGGGAAACTGAGGCAGTTTAGTAGCTGGCTTATGACTGAACCTGGAGATGCCAAGAGAAATGAGTCAGAATTCTTGCCTTCAAGGATATCTCAGTCTAGTAGACTTCTGGAAAAAAAAAAAAAAAACCCTCTCCCCATATTAAGGAGAGTTTTCTCTCAGAGAATGACTTGATCATTTAGTTGATTTTGTTGAGTCATTTTAAATCCAGATTTTTATTAACCTTTCTTTCTTTTACACCCATTCTTGAGTATCTTGCCTTGAATTCAAAAACTTCAATTAAGTATTCTTGGCTAATAACTTCACCATGAAAATATCTCAAACTATTAAAGTCGTGAATAAAGTATTCTGCTCTTGACACTCCCCACAAACCTCATAGGATTTGAAAAACTTGAAGTATGCAGAAGGAAATCAGACTAAACGCTCACATATATTTTATTAGAAACATTTCTTTAAAAACATGAAGACAAGGAAAAAAAAAAAAGACCAAATTCAATTTTTGAGCCTGGCACTTCAAATTCTTCAGAGATAGCTCTATTCTAAACAGGAAAAATAAAATCAGCTTTGTTCCTGAGCATATGCTTTTGACATTTTTTTTCCTTGAAGTCTGTGAATTATTAATAAACTAATTTCTCTTTATAGTTCAATCTTTGGAGATTTAAAGTGTTCGCTCAAATGCACAGGGAAGAGATAGAGCTTCAGTTCCAATCAGCTCCAGTCCTCTCCAGAGATGCTGGCCTTGAGGTATCTCTGAGTCTTTGATATCAATCTTTGATCCGACTGGGAATTTCTGATCATTTCTTGAACTAGTCTGTTAATACCACTTAATGCCCTATTAAGCTAGGCCATTTCTGCCAGCTGATTTTATGCTTTCACTTTGCTCCTGAGATATTTAATGTGTGTGTTTATGGCATATATATGTACATATATCTCTCTATATAGTTATACTTGATGGATTATTTCTTGGCAAGTTGTATTAGAAGACAGAGTTTTTGATAACAGAGGATGCCCAGTACATTGGCAGCTCTTGTAATAAACCATGTTGGAGCTAAGAACCACCAAGAGTGCTTCTCCCCTCCTCGGTGGATCTTAGTGAAGAGAACTTTTGGCTCTATTCTATAGAAAATAAGTTTGCAAAACTCAGAGTTTTATGACAGTGGAATGGATGAGCTCTGGATTAAGTTCCTTCCATCGACCCTGCACCAGTGAGCATGTTAAAAGGAACATTTGGGTGACCAGTGGTCAAAGGAGGTGAGAGAGAGAGAGGATTCCTCCATCAGGTGGGAGTTCACATAATTTTTTTAAAAGATTTTATTTATTTATTTGTCAGAGAGAGAGAGAGCACAAGCAGGGCGAGCGTCAGGCAGAGGGAGAAGCAGGCTCCCCGCTGAGCAAGAAGCCCATGTGGGACTTGATCCCAGGACCCTGGGATCATGACCTGAGCTGAAGGCAGATGCTTAACTGACTGAGCCACCCAGGCATCCTGGGAGTTCACATAATTGAACTGAAATCACTTCCGACATTATAATTCTATTGCCTCCTGTGGCTTCAGTGTATGAAAATTATCTTTCCTTTTTTTTTTTAATAGAGGGAGAAACTGAGACACTGAGTTTAATTGACTTCCTGATATCCTGCATACTGTATTAAGGGACTGAGCATGCTTTTCCATCTATTTGATAGACCTTAGGGGGATTCAGATTCTGGATGAGGTCTTCTGCCTCTCTGATCTCTGGTCTATTTTATCGATCCAAAAGGAAAAAAAGATCTAGCAAACACTGGCCAAGTTGTATGCACCAGTTCCTTGCCCCTCTCTCCCTTGATACTCTCTGAGGGAAGTGGCTTCATATTGAACCCATCCCTGCCTTTATTTTCTCTCTCCTCTCTCCCTTAACAACCTGCTGGATTACCAGGGTACAATGATCGAGCAAGAGGCTCACCGGGCTACCATGTTGGAAGGGCTGCTTAGCAGGAGCACTAAAGAATTCAGATTCTTTCCCAACATTGCCAGCTCATGTAGACAGCAAATTTGCCTCCCTCCTGACAAGGCTTGGATCAGAATCTGAGCCACAGAGGGGAAGGGGGAAGGAGGAAGGGAAGGCAGAAGAAGAAAAGAAAGCTTTTCCTTTTTTATTTTTAAAACCAGTTCTATTCTGGGACTTTATTTGCTTTTTTGTTTGGCTCCAGAGGTTAAAGGGCTCACAGTAATGGAAACTGGAGGCCACCACTTTATTGCTCTTCCTCTGGACTCTCTGGACTGATTTGCTTGGTGCTGAGTATCAGCTTCCTCAGCCTTTCTCACCCAAGACCTCAGCCTCATCCAGCCCTATGAACTCCCTCTGTCCAGGACCTGGGAAAACACAACTCAGCTATAGCCAGTGCCAGACTCAGCCAATTGGAGGCTCAAGCGGTTGTCCATATGAAACAACATTTGCTTTTACCGATGTTTACCCTTCTCCTTAAAAACCCAGAAAGCTTTGGGATGAAAGAACCTGTTTGTCAAGAAAAACTTTTTCTCATCTTTTGTAAGATTCCCAGTCTTTCCAAATATCCTTTTAAAGGGTTTGGTTCTCCCTCTTCTCTCAAACTCCTGGACTTTTTCTAAAGAAATATTTCTGTATTCCACCGTTATTCATATTGCAGAAATGTGTGTGCAATAGCATGTCATTTCTCTGTAGAGGTGGATTTGATATAATTTGCATCAGATCCTTTTCTGGAAGGATCAAGGTTATCTCAGGAATGGCATGGAGAGTCTCTCATAGACACCAGATCAGGGTTCTCCAGAGAAATAGAACCAGAAGCTGGCTCACATGATGATGGGACCGGCAAGTCTGAAATCTATAAGGCAGGTCGGCAGACTAGAAACTCAGGCAGGAATTGATGGTACAATTTTAAGGCACATGTTTTTCTTCTCTAGGAAATCTCAATTTTCCTTTTAAGGTCTCCAACTGATTAGATAATGCTCACCCACATTATCTGGTGGTGAACTCAACTGTTTGAAGATGGTCACCACATCTACAAAATACCCTCACAGCAACACCTAGATTAGTGCTTGATTATTTCACTGAGTTCTAAGCCTTGCAAACTTGACACATAAAATTAATCATCACGTGCACCATCAAGTCTTCTCATTTATATTTACATACTCTTTCTCTAATTCATTCACTTCCATCTAGAATTCCACTCACCACCCTATTCCAAACTGCTGTCATCTCTCCTGGACCAGTGCAACTTCCTAATTTGTCTCCCTGCCTACATTTTCCCTCCAGTCTGTAACTAGAATGATCTTTCCAAAATGGAAACCCAATCCTGTAGCCCTCTTCTTAAAAGCACTCAGTTGCATTTGCCTGGATCTAGGATCAGTCACAACTCCTTAACACCAGCTAGGAAGCCCTGCAAGGTTGGGTTCTGCCCACTTCTGCATGCTTTCTGCATTCCAGCCATACTAGCCTTTCACTATCTTGTGTCCATCCCTTCTGCCATGGGGTCTTTGCTGGCTGCTTGCAACAGGGCTGTTGCTTCTTCTTGACAGCTGGTTCCCTCCTCCTGGGCCTGGGTAACTCCTACTTATGGCCATTAGTCAACCTATTCTCTTCTCCACTACCCTGAGCAGATCAAATTCTCTAATTATATATTATCATAGCCCACACCTCTTCTTTGGAAGATGTATTACATTGGGCAGTTTATATTCATTTGTGTGATTATTTGATTGATGTCTATCCCCCACTCCCCCTAGGCATTGCTCTGTGAAGGTAGCAGTGATGACTAAGTTGTACACCACCATACAGCTAATGTCCAGTATGGTGTTGACTCATGGAGGGTACTCAGTAAATATTATTAACTGAATATAGGAATGAATTGTCCAAGTTAAAATGGAGGTCATGAAAAGGATGCTAGTTACATCCTGTCCCTTCCCCCTACTCATTTCCCATTCTTGTCCCCACATCTTGAACACTGTGGCTACAGTTTCTTCTGACTTACCACCTTCCATCACAGTTAGACACTGAGACTAGGAGTTTCAAAAGTGGCCAGGAAATCAGTGGTGTTCACTGTATTTCCACCTATTTGGCTGCTCCACTGAACTTGTCTGGCACCTAGAAGAGGCATAAACTCTCCCACATATCTAGTGTCTTTAGTCCACCATACATTTTTATAGTTTTGAAGATAGTCCCAATATTTTAAAAATCAGGAGATTTCATCTAAAATATAAATTTATGACTTTCCATTAAAAAAAATCTGCCCTGAGCCTGTCATCTAATATGGAAAAAATCAACTTGAGTTGAATAGCTACTGTCCATGAGTTGAGCTGAGAAAGGACAGGTATCCTTCCCTGTGGACATTAGAGTTAGAGGCCCTCACTGTAACTGACGCTAAGCTGCCAACAACCTTACATTTTCCTCTCCTTCTTCTCCTCTTCTCTGCAGTAAACTCCAAGGAACATGTCCTAGGTGGGGAAATGCAATAATTTCAAAACAAAGAGCAATCTGGTATTTGTGTGTTGATGCTCCGTGCCATCGGCTATAGCTGACCACAGCAAGGTCAGCAAGCTCTATTGTTCACTCAAGTCTTTTGATTTGGGTGGGCCAAGGATGAAGCAAAGCTGTGAATTTATAGGCAGTTTCTCTACAAAAACTGAAACAATTGCTGTATCTGCTTTTGTCTGTAGAATGGGAGTGAAAATACTTAGCAGAACTGACAGCCAAAATGGCACAGAATGAAGGCCATGCACACGAATTTTTTATGGCCTTACTTCTCCCGGGAACTTAAGAAAATTCCCTGAGCTTGTGACTTTCCACTGGATGCAATACAAAGGGTTGTTATTTGCTTGATTCTCATGCTTAAAGGAAAAAAAAAAAAAAAGGAAGTCCAGATGAAAGTTAAAAATAGGGCATGTGAATTTAATGCAACTTTCTCTGGGATCATAAGTCTGGTGAAGGGAAATAAAGAAGGAAGAAAAAATAGACACTATATTAAATGAGCTTCCTGGAAGAATGTTATTTGCTCACAAATATTTATCCAGAGAACTCCTCAGACTAATTCCTCATTAACGAAAGTGTCCTGGAATGTAGGTGGAATCCATCTGAATATCCTCAAAGGAAACTTGATATCTCAGAAAAATCCCAGGCTTAGAGACATTTTCCCTGCTCTGTAGATCTTTCCCAACTATTCTTCTCCCTTACTAAGTACTTTTTCATAATATCTAGAACACACACATATAACACTCCCACCTTTCTGGAAGTCAGAATTTTGCTTTGGGTCATATGGCTAAGTCAGAAAAGAACACCCACATCATTCCCAAATTCCAGGGTCCATTTGCACCAAGCAAATCAGTAAAAGGGCCCCTTCAACTTAGCAGCTTCGATTCGCTTATAATAAACAAAGATCGTTTTCTGCAGTTTGGTCGAGGGCAGGGGTGAAGAGTCTAAA
This sequence comes from Phoca vitulina, assembly GCF_004348235.1. NCBI lineage: Eukaryota > Metazoa > Chordata > Mammalia > Carnivora > Phocidae > Phoca > Phoca vitulina. The sequence continues at coordinate 4,057,294 of NW_022589709.1, forward strand.
CTTCCAGCTCTGCTTCTGAAGCATTATTCCAATCAGGGAATTATGTTGCAGGTGGAGACCTGTCTCTTGGAAAGAAAGCATCTGCATCCATACAAATGTCATCAGTAATAAAGAAAGATGGGGAAGTACATGTGATTGAAGATTTGGATCGCATCCATATCAGATCTGCTTTTCGGTTGTAAAAACAATAAGTTACCCTCAATTATTCTTATGCACTATGTGAAAACCTTTTCTTAGCTTTACCAGGGTCCAGAAAGAGACACAAGAACCTGGTAGCTGCTTTAGAAAATGATCGTTTCTGAATTCTGCCTCAAACTCCAAATACCACTTCCTGGTTCAGAAGCAAGAGGCTTGGGGGGAAAATAAGTTTAAGCTCATAAAAACACTCAAAGGGCATACTGGTCATCAAACAGCTCTGAGCAAACTGCATTTGCAAATGAATCTGAAAACATGTGGATTCAATTTTCCTTGAAATGCCCAGAGGTTAAAAAATTAAGGGGGGAATGCTTGGCAGAAGGAGGCTGGGGTTTGGCTATGTGCACAAGTTTCTGAAACATAAATTGATTGTTTTGCCAGAGAGAAAATATTACCTGGTCCCCCTTCTCAATCACATCTCTAACTTAATTATCAATGGCCCCGTTTCTCATTGTGCCTGCAGAGTGGACAGAGGAGTTGAGCTCATTTGAAGAAAGCAAGTTTTTTTCATTCCCAGGGTGGCCTTGTACGTGGCCAACCCAGGATCCCAGGACTGTCATGGGTTTCAACTCAGTGACACGGTGGCAAGGAAACCATCTGCTAGCAAAGTCGTTTCTCCTCTGCCGATCGCCTCCCATCTGCCTCCACTCATCAAGTTTTACCCCTTTTTTTCTTTCCGCCAACCCCCCAAATAATACCTTTTTTATGACCAAATAAACACAGGCAAATGTGGAACTGCTTTAGAGCAAATCCAAACTGTTTTAAGAGATCATGAAAATAGAGTGGGTGGGGGAAAAACTCCATCTGTGAAAAAGCAGTGATTAGCCTTAAAACAATGTGAGGCCAACGGCACAGAGTCCCATTACAAGATGATGTGTGGTGCCTGTGAGTGGCTGTTCCTGGTCTCTGAGGTAGCAAAATTGTCACATGTTTCTGTTGTTGCCATGGCAATAATCTGTAATTGTGCAGAAAATCCACAGAACTCGCAAGCAACTCCTTAGTGGATTGGGCTGAAAGAAAAGCATACCCGTGAAAGCCCTGAATTGATGTGGTTGTGAAAGTGTGTTGGCCAAGCTGGTCCACTTTAAGCTGACCTGATTTTGCGGATTTCCTCCCCCCGGCCCCTATCTAGCTAGGATGAACTCCCTCTTTATGTATAGTTTTTTGCACTTTTATGTTCATCACCAGTGAGAGGTATAAATCCTAGTCAGCTAGGGAAATGCTTCAGCTCACTGCTTAGAATTCTGAGCACACAGTTTGGGATCTACAGGGTGGGAATTGTGGCTGCCAGCCCCTCTAAACCTTAGACTCGCACTAAAGACGCAGGCCTGATTTGTCCCTGAAGGTGGAAAACCATTAGAGTGTCTGCAAGACCAGGTGGCTATTGTTCCCCCAACAGAGGCACCAAGGACACACTGGGCAGGAGATGAGTATAGCAAGGATGTGTTGTTCCTGGGGTAGCTTGGCAACAGAGTACACACACATGTACAACACACCCATCTGAAGGCGTGCCAAGACTCGCCTTCTTGAAGGCAAGCTAATACGAACCATGCCCAGAATATGGCCAAGAAACAGAGGGTAGGTAGCACTTCTCCTTCTTGCACTAGATGCTGTATGACATTTATGTATGTATCAGCCATCAACCCCAAATGGTTGAGGGCATGAGTGAGTGTGGGGGCCCCTGTCAGAAAATTGAACAGGAAGAGGAGCCAGACAAATCACTCTCAAGTTCCAAACTTCAGTGAGAATCCCATGGGAATGCAGCTTCCAAGTAGATCCCATGAGAACATCTGGGATGAAGATACTCACGCCAGGCCCTAAACCCAGACTCGTTAGTAATAATGCTTCATTTTTTTTCTCATTTATTTATTTATCCTCTCATATACTGTGAGTATGATTTGTTTTCCTTCCACAATTTTTCCTACTGGGAGCAGGAAAAGGAAGGTGGAGAAAGAACATCAAGCTGTATGTTAGGATGCTTTCTCTTGAATACCCTCTCATTTGAAGTTACTACATTGCAGGCAACAGAAACTAACTTCGCTTAATTTAAGCAGAAAGGAATGTAACATAGGAGAGTGGAGGGCTCATGGATTTTTGGGAAAGACTTGAAAATCAGAATAGGAAACAGGAATCTAACAGCTTAGGGGTCTAGGTAACAACAAAAACATGAACGGTCTCAACATAGTTAGTCCCTCGAATATTTAGTTTCAGCTATCTCACTTTTCTGTCATTTTTCTCAAGATTTAAAATCTTGGGAAAGAGAATCCAAATGGCCTAACTTGGATCATAAACCTAGTTCTCTCTTGGTGAGACGGGCGTGAGAGAAAAAGAAGGGAAAGCATAGCTCTTAACTTAGAGTCTCATCAAGATTCCAAAGAATGGGCAAGAGATAATTTCTCAAAATAAATCCTAAAGTGCACTCAGGAAGGGAGGAGGTTGGGTATTGTGATAGTTGTGGTGTTGGCTTGGAAGAGAGAGCCCAACAACAAATGTTTAGCATTGTAGCTTGGAGAGAAAGTCACATAGAGGAAGTGTCGATCAACTTACTTACGTTAGTATGCCTGAGCAGAGATTTGCTAAGAAAAATTGGAACAGAAAGGTAGGTAGATGGAGAGTGAGTGAAGAAGAATCTAGAAAATATTTTGTTTGGCATCCAAAAGAATTTAGAAAAAAGACAACAACCTGATTTGACACCAACCATGCTAATGGGGCAGACTTCCTGCTAGTCAAAGCTCCCGGTTAATGTCCACTTCTCAGCATGTCTGATTACGGGTTGAAGTTGACCGATCAGCAAACTACTCAATTATAAGCCCATCTTCTCCCCGTGGTGCCACTAATTAAAACAGGAACCATGTTACAGCTCACACACTCCATGGAGTTCTACCTTCCAAAAGCTGAATTAGTCACAACAATTAGCTGTTGTCAGTGGAATCGGCCTGCTTTTCCCTTTTTCCAATCCCATTCCTGTTTGGTGTGAATTCATCTCTAAAAAGCCTTCCCTCGGGATTATTGATCTCCCCCATACCCTCAGCTGTGAGAAAGGAGCACATGTGGCGGAAGCTTTGAAATGCAACCTCAAAATGCAGCTATGTGGAAATCTCAGTGTTCTGGAATGCTCTGACCTTTTGTCCTGCCAAGTGCCATTTTTTTTTTCTGAAATCATGTCATGAAGGGCATTCCTACATGAACTTAATTTTTAAAAGGAGAGGAAAAAATAAAAAAAGACAGGGCTCAATACCCATCCATTTGCAGGAAAGCTGTTCTTCAGGCAGCTGGGACAAACAGGAGTCTTTTTTTTTTTTCCTGTCTTGATAAACATAATGGGCCACTTCGGTAATTTCAGCTGTAAATGCACTTCTCTATAACAGGATGATGCTTCCATGTGCAAGAGTGGAGAGTGAAAAGATGTTGAGAAGCACCATGGTGACAGGCTAGCAGACGAGGGCTTGCTACACAACTACTGGAGCGTATCCCAAACTCTCCTGAATGCCAAGTAAATGGCTTCCTGACCAGAGAGGGGAACTTTTGTAAACTGTTCAAGGTCCAGTTCAAATCTCCATTAGTTATTAAAATCAATACCCCTGGCTGGAAACAAGATGACGCTTCTGGCACCCTTCCAGAGAGACTCCCAGTGAGCCTCCAGCAGAAAGCTCTCTGCCTGAACTCTTCTTAATGTCCCCTTTCCCTTGGAAAGAGACAACTTTAGGTGCCTTTGCCTTTTAATACAAACTTTTCCATTCAGCATTTGATCATTCCATTGTTTTTTCCCAAAAACACACTTTTGAGTTTCTCTATCAAAATACTTTCTTCTTAAAACAACTGTGCACATTTAAAAGTTTCTAAGAAAATCACTGCACCCAGTTGTAGAGGGGCAGACCCATCTCAGGGTCACTGCATGAATTCAGTACTGTAAACGAGAACAGAATGTAGCTAAATGTTCCATATAACACATAAGTGCCTTGACCCTGAGGTTAAAAGATTTTCATTTCAATTCTGAAATTACTAGTTAATTCTTCTCTTCAGGTCTCAGTTTCCAAATCTGTAAAAATGAAAAGAATAATAATGCCTAGCTCATATGGTTATTGGGAGGATTCATTGAAAAGAGGGTTAAAGCACTGGGTATAGTATTTGTCACATAGAAAATGCTCAGTAAATGGTGAGAGTTATTCTGAACAATGTGCATCTTGGACAAGACTCCCAAGCAGGTGACAAGTCAAAGTAGGAGAGGAGGAAGGAGTGTCTGGAGCTCCAGAACCCTCATGATATGCTCACAGTGATTAGCATGGGACTCCTGATGGTCTGTGTGTCTCCATATTACCCAGATCTCTTTGCCACTTTGTTTCTACCACTTACATCTTTGATATAGTCATGCCTTCAATCCCAAATACCCTGCCTTGGGTAAAATGTCCACAGTGGAATATGGGGAGCTGCAGATAACTCATAAAATCATACTTATTTATCAAGGTTCTTTATCCTATGTGGCTTCAAGGTACTAGTCAGATGACAAAAATGGAGCAGGAAACACAGACATACACACATACACACATTAAACCAGAGTCATCCTGTTACAAGGATATGTGTTCTCAAAGCTAAACACTCAGTGACTATCCACTTATTATCCACTGATGGAGCATCTTGGAAATGGAGATCATTTTGTGTTTTCCATATGTTACTGATTGATTTAGGTTGGGATGACAAACTGATATCAGCCAAAGTTCAAGTCAGTTCAGAGATGGAGAAACGGGGTCCACAAGTGGGCAGTTTCCTCTAGCCCCGTGCCTTTTTGACAGTCCACACTCCATGCAGGGGATATGGCCTATGCTAGCAAGGATTTGAAAAGACAGGACAGAGTGATATTAGGGAGATCGTGGGTGGGAAGGCAGGAAATAGCATGGCTAGCTCTTACACAGACTCAGGTTGCTCACTGTCATATACAATAAATCTGCTGAAAATGTTAAGGCAATTAAATAAAATGAAGAGAATACAAATGTGGAAAAAAGCTATTGTAATTGGATATTCCAGAATTTGAGACCCAGGCATAATGTTTTTATAATAGTGTATATAAGAGAGTGTTCAATTCAATAACATAACAAGGATTATGTAATTGAACAACATTATTTCAAAATATTTTCTGAGTTGGATCTTATGTCCCAGCATCTCAAATACACACAGTTCTAGTTATGGGAATCTGCAGTGTTAGAACAATGAGCTCCAGCCCACAGAACATCTGGCTTCAACCAATGTTCCCAATCTCTTGTTTTTATAAGCAATATATTTGGAGGGCCAGGTTTGCATGTGTGGGTCATTTGATTCACTTGACGCACAGATAATTTTGACCACTTGTTATAGCTAGTAGTCAGAGGTACCTGACTTTAATCTGTAAGAATAAAAATGGTTGTAGTCTTTCCAATTAATCACTTAAGTATATTTTAGGTCCCTGGTACCTACATAATACTCTACAATGGGTCATGATTAAGTCATTTACAAAAATATTTATTGAGAACCAACGATGACATAAGTTCCCTGCTCTCACAAGCTTCAAGTCCAGCAGGGGAGACAGACATTAGATAAATCGACACCTAAATGGTTATTTAATTACAGTTGTGAAGAATGATTCAGAGGAGAAGGATGGGGTGCCATAAGGGTGGATGCTCACTTGGTCTGGAAGTCAGGCAAGGCTTCTCTGAGAAAAGCAATCTTGAAGACATCTAAATCAATGGCTGTCTTGATCAAGGGAAAAGGGAAGAGGTGGGAGAGGAGAAGTGCATTCCAGAGAGAGGGACCAGTGTTTGCAAAGGCCCAGAGGCAGAAGGGATAAGATATATTGAGGAACTAGAGGAAGGCCAATATGGTGGGGGTATGGGGAGCTGCAAGGAGGTTGGCAGGAGATGAGAGGGAGGAGGTAGGCAGGTCCGTGCTGAGGACAATGATCTTATTTGCAAAGGTACCATTTAATAGAGAAGGAGCTACTTCTCAAAAGTAAATTTTGTTGATTAGGCTCTCAAAAAATATTTATCTAATCTATAATTGCTCCTCCCAATTTTTCCCACTACTGGTGAAAGAGAAAAGAAACATAATTCAAGATCTGTCCTACTCATTGCAGGTTGGTACAAAGCACAACACACTTCTGTTATCAGTGTTTCCCAAGTGTCTGCCATTCATGGATTAGGCAGGGTTCTCCAAAGAAACAGGGTATATATCTCTGACTTATTATGAAGAATTGGGGGTAAATATGAGGACCAAGAAGTCCCAGAATCTGCAGTTGGCAAGCTGGAGATGCAGGAGGGCCAGAGCTACAGTCCCAGTCGAAGCCCGAGAACCAAGATTTCCAACCATGGAAGTTCTAGACTGAAAGCTGGCAGGCTGGGGACCCAGGAAGAGCTGATGACTCAGTGTGAGTCTGAAGGCCAGAAAAGACCTTGGTTCCCAGCTCAACAGTCAGGCCAGAGAAGTTCCCTCTTACTCATCCCTTTTGTTCCATTCAGGCCTTCAGTTGACTAGATGAGCCCCATCCACATTTGGGAGAGAAATCTACTTAGAAATCCACCAATTCGAATGTTGATCTAATTCTAAAACATCCTCACAGACACACCCAAAGTAATGCTTGATCAAATGTCTAGGTACCTTGTGGCCGAGTCAAGTAGACATGTAAAATTCACTGTCACACAACCCTAATGATTTTTGCCACACTCATGTGACACCATATCCTAGCTTATATACTCTTTTTGTTTAAACAAAATCCTCTTTTTCTTAGACACATTTATTTGTAAATGGAACTTTCAGGCACCACTGTAAATGGAATGTCAGTATTACCTGCCATAAGTTGAAGGCATACATAAAAACAGAGTGGTGACAAAACAGTATGATTACATACTTGATAATCATTGTGGTCTACTGGAGTTCTTAGCCTGTGGTCTCCTCTCCATTATGTAAAAAGAGAGATTAGCAAGAGATGGAATAAAAAAGATGCTCAAATACCAAACTGAGACTTTTCCCCTGACTCTGTCAATTGGTTTCAAAGAGAATTGAAAAGGAAGCAATTTTCTCACTGTGTAACACAGTGGAGTAATGTCATGTCATCGTGCCACATAAAAACATCCACAAACCACTGGTGGCACATGGCCCACACTTTGGGAAACAAAGTTATTTCCTAGATAAATGGAAGCCAAGAGTATACAGTCTTAATTCACTGAAGGCAGGCAGGCCAGTCCTTGCCATGGCAGTGAACATGTGTGAAGTAGACACTTGGATAAACTAGGTAGTTTTTTTTAAATAGACAAAAATCTCAGAGATAAGCATCTTGATCTGGACTATGACTTGGCCCAGGTGGACCCTGAGACTAAGGGGATCAGCCGGAGAGGGTGACCTCAGAGAGGAGCTTGCCGAAGAGTCGGGCAGACCAGGGGTCATGGAGTCTGGGGTGAGATGGGGTGGTGGGTGACCACTAATAGAGGTGGAGTAGAGCCTGACCACAACCACAGAAGACTCTTAACTAGTATTCAGTAAGCAGAAGCTCTTAAAAGTGTTGATGCCGGTGTTCTCATTTTAAATAAAGGTACTAGCATCAGCAGAGTCAGACTGTTGGCCGCAGAGACTGGGAATCAGGGACACCAGCTCTGACCTGGGGAGGACTCATGAGAGCCAAGGAAGTTCCAGGTTTCAGCGGGAATGGCCTATTGGCCTCTGAGGCTGTTATTCAGTCAGAGCCTGAGGCATGAGGGGAATGAACAGAAAGATTCCATCATCGAATCTGCAGGCAATTGGCCGCCAGGAAGGAGGTGGGAGTTCAGCAGCCTCATGAAGGTCAATGCAGAAGAGAGGCTGACCAGGTCTTGGTTTCTGTACACAGAGCATAGCTAGCCTAGGCCAGCAGTTCTCAAAGTGCAGTCCCCAGACCACTAGCAGCAGTATCATCGGGGAACTTGTCAGGGAAGCGAATTGTCTGACCCCACCTCCTACCTACTGTACCGGAAACTCTGAGGTGGGGCTCAGCAATCTGGGTTGTGAGAAGTCTTCCAGACGACTCTGGTACATGCTAAAGTTTGAGAACTACTGGTCCAGGGCAAAGGGGTGAGTCTGAGTGTGCACAGCTAGGGGACAACAGGGTTGCTTTCCCGGCAGGGAGCCTTTAATCAGTAGGCTCTTTCCTTAAGTCATTGTTAGTGTTTATCTCATTATTACTTTTTTTCTCTTTTGGGTAGAGACTTCTGGGAGAATTTGAATACATGTCGTACTCAATACTTGCAGCCTTGGGGCGCCTGGGTGGCTCAGATGGTTAAGCATCTGCCTTCAGCTCAGGTCATGATCCCAGGGTCCTGGGATCGAGCCCCACATCAGGCTCCTGGCTCAGCAGGGGAGCCTGCTTCTCTCTCTCCCTCTGCCTCTCTCCCTGTTCATGCTCTCTCTCTTTCTCTCTATCTCTCTGTGTCTCAAGTGAATAAATAAAATCTTCGAAAAAAATGTTAAAAAAAAAAAATACTTGCAGCCTCTCTCTCCCCATCCTTCATGCAGACATGGGTTAGTTCTGGTGAAGAGGGTGATTTTGCAACAAAGAAACAAAGATCTTGGCAGAGGGAGGCAGCATAGGAGGTAGAAGGAGAGGTGTTGTGGCCAAAGCCCAGACTATGGATCCAGACAGACCTGGGTTGGAATCTCAACTTTGCTAAATGTTGGCTGCTGAACCTAGGGAAATCACGTCATCTCTCTGTGCCTCAGTTTACTCATAGTAACATAACAATTTCATAAAGTTATAGGGAGTGTCCAGAGAGAGAATGTATGCCTGTGAAATGCTAAGCTTACATTAGTTGCTCAATAAATAGATGTCATAAAATCGGATTATTCCCTATTTCTTTCCAAAGTTTCCTGGGATCCACAGCAGGGTAGTTTACTGGGCACAGTCTGACAGATCATAGCCAATACTTACTGAAGTCTTATCAGTTAGATGATTTTACTGCATGTAACCAAAACCTGACTCAAACCAGTGTAAATGATAAATGATTACCTCATTTAACAGGAAATCCAAAGAAAGGAGGGGTTGTAGGAGTGATGTAATCAGAGCTCCAGCCCTGATGTTCTTGATTCTTTCTACTCTGTATCTCCACTTTCTCAGAGTGGCCTCCTTTGTGGTCACAAGATGACTGCAATAGCTGACCTTAGGGGCTTCTCTGCTTACATCTAGCGAGGAGAGGAACAATGTCTCTCCTAACCAGTCTTATTGGACCAACCTGAATCGTGTGCTTTTCCTTAGAATAATAACATGTACTGATTGGCTGGTTTTTCAGAAATCTGGGAGTTTGATCCAATCACTGACATCTAATTATAATGATTAGTTAGTCAAACCAGAACTGTGTCTGAAACTTGGAGGATAGTAGTACCGCTTCCCCTGAGATTCTTGGGCTGAGTTTTAAAAGAAGGATGAATAGCTACAAATAAAGAAAAGGAGAGCTAAAGAGGTTCACTCCACTTTCCTACATCCCAGAGATTGTGCTAAGCATTTTATATTTCATCTTATTTAATCTTCACAACCACCCTAAAAAGTTGCTCTTTTTGCAGATGAGGTAGAAGAAATTCACAGATGCCAAAGCACTCACTCACTGTATATCACTGGCAAGGTTGACAGACCAGAATGCAGACTCTGACCCAAGAGAACCCAGAGCCATATTCTTCACCCTTGTGTTGCCTAGTTGGCTGGCCTCTTTGGGATGGGGCAACACTTCAAGCTCAGAGTGCAGGGCCTCCAGGGATCCTGGCAATAGCCCAGTGAGGTGGACTCATTTTTACCCCATGCTGAGGAATGATGGGAACACTCTGGAAAGAACTCCAGCTCGGCTCTCAGGTTTCCAGTTATTTGTCTGTTGTTACCAAACACTAAAGACTTTAAAAATGCACTGTGGTCATATAGGCAGGAAAAATGACCTCATGCTTGCAACCACAAATCCAAAATGCTCTGGAATCTGTAAGACAAACTGCATTTTAATTAGAAGAGAGAAAGAGCAATGAAGACGTTTCTTGGATATTTTTTTCAAACCCTCCCTTGGCTTGCCTTCAGGCCAAAATGTGACAAGTGCCCTAAATCTGATAACAAACACACACTTCTGAAATCATTGTTAGCTTTCCTAAAAAGAAAAAAAAAAAAATCACATTAGTTTCCTGTTACCAGTAAGAGTTCAAGAATGTGTAGCCTTGAAATATAGCACATGGGGACACGGGTAATCATCCTCCATTAAATATTAAAAAGTAAAAGTGGAGCTCTCAACCCATTTTCCTCTTTGCTTAGAAGGTTTTTTATTATGCTAGGTCCTCAGAACCTTGAACCAGGCAATATTAAAAAGGCTTGTAGTTTATCCCTAAAACCTAGTCATTGGTTATGGTCCGTGTATTATTCTTAACCACTGGGTCAAACTTCCTAGCTGTCGAAACATTCCCAACCGACAGTAAAGAGTGATTATGCAATATCAACGAGTGACTATATCCCATGATTTGTAAATAGAAACTCTTAACCTTTGACACAGTAGCTTTTTAATCAAAGAGTGATGTCAGGGAAACAAGAGAACTTTTACATGTTATATGCTTATTATAAGGTATACACCTTCCGGAGGACCTTATATGTATTATTTCATTCAATACTCTCAACAGGTCAATGTGATTGTTACTCCATTTTATAGATGAACACATTGGGACCTGAAAAGTTAATTAACTATGGTTGACAAACAATATGGGTTTAAACTGCATGAGTCCACTTATACGTGGATTTTTTTCAGTAAATACAGTATAGTACTGTAAATGTATTTTCTCTTCCTTATGATCTTCTTAATAAAATCTTCTTTTCTCTAGCTAGCATTATTGTAAGAATACAGTATGTAATACATATAACATACAAACTATGTGTTAATCAAGTGTTTCTGTTATGGGTAAGGCTTCTAGTCAACAGTAGGCTATTAGTAAAGTTTTGGGGCAGTCAAAAGTTATACTTTTTTTGACTGTGAGGGAGATCAGCACCCCAACTCCATGTTATTATTCAAGGTCAACTGTATATGTTAAGTTAGAATTACTTCAACTGAAACTAGGAGAATATGCAACTGAAAATGTTAAAGCAAGGACTTGCAAACTCTTTCTGTAAAGAGCCAGATAGTAAATATTTTATAGCTTTTTAAAAAAAGTTAATTTATTTAATCTCTATACCCAACATGGGGCTCAAACTCATGACCCTGAGATCAGGAGTTGCATGCTCTTCCAACTGAGCCAGTCAGGCATCCCAGATAGTAAATATTTTAAAATATAGGCTCTCTGTCAGGATCAACTAACTCCGCCCTTGTAGGATGGACATATCCATAGATAATATGAAAACAAAGGTGTGGCTGTGTTCCAATAGAACTTTATGTATGAAAAAGGGCATTGGGCTAAATTGGCCCTCACAGTTTTCTGAAACCTGGCTTCAAGCAATGCTTCTCAAACTATCTGAGACAAATAACTAGTTCACTTCTTCTAATTTCTCATATATCATGGATGGATAATTTTGTGAAATATGATAAAATGAATTAACAGAAGATGAAATAAAAAGATGTTCAAAAGTCTTTTGTTAGATTCAATAGACATAAAATTACTCCATCAAACTGTTGTGAAATTTATAAATGCTCTCAAATGCTGTACTTAACATGAACCACTAACAAATAGCCCACAGAATGGCACTATTATAATTAACATTTTGAGTAGCCATACTTTAAAGATTAGGATATTTATACCTCACCTAGAAATAAATCCAGGGGTGATCAGGGTCAACTACCTAATCATGTTATCAAGGACCCAGACCCTTTCTACCCCTCATTTTGTGATCCTCGGCACTATCTCTCTTCTTAGTTCAAGATGGTGGCTACAGTCGTCACTGCATTCTCACGGAACATCCTCCAAAGCAAGAGGGCAGAAGGAGAGGCAAAGAGGGCTTCCACGTGGGCTACTAACACTTTTATTAGGCCCTGTAAACTTGCCCCAAGCAGCAGTCTGTTCCTCTATTTCTCTGGCTATGGATGAAATGACATAACTACAATAGTCTCTAGGGAAGAGTAGTAGGGATCCCATGGTTGGCTCAGTCCAACTGTGATTTGTCCCCTCAGGCTGGAACCAGAGACACCTAACCAAAATTAGGACTTTTTAAACCAAGGAGGATGCCAGCTCCAGGAATGTGTTTAAGGAAACCTTGCTATTTGTTCACATTCTGGGCCTGCAGTCCTGATCTATTCAACTTACAAACTGTACTCCTTCTGTTCTAGTAGAAGGTCCTTCCTCTACTATGGTTCTGGCTTTATGATCTGTGTCCAGTTAATCATTTGTATGAAGCTTTAAAACTTACAATGTGCTTTCATGTGTATTATAAAATTTGAATGTCAAAGCTTACATGTTTGAACTAGTATTATGTCAGAGGGTGGAATTTAAGGCCACTGAAGATGCTTGAGATCATACAGCAAGAAGGGGCAACATCAGAGCTCTGGCCTAGGGCTTCTGGCACTCTTCAGTGAGTTCTCCTTGAGCTATTTGACTATTTGTTCTGTGTTGATCAGTCAGTAGCATGAAAACCACAGCCCGCTAATCTTGGCAAGAGGTCAACACAGACGATTGTTGGGGTGAATTGACTGGTTGTGTCACAGAAATGACCCATTTTTGACCATGTTGAGCTGGATGGTCTTCTGTAGGATGACCAACTATCTCAATTTACTTGAGACTAAGGGACTTCCCAGGATGTGAGACTTTCAGTTTTAAAACCAGAACAGTTTTTTTTTAAATTTTATTTTATTATGTTATGTTAATCACCATACATTACATCATTAGTTTTTGATGTAGTGTTCCATGATTCATTGTTTGCGTATAACACCCAGTGCTCCATTCAGTACATGCCCTCTTTAATACCCATCACCAGGCTAACCCATCCCCCCCCCCCCCCCCCCCCTAGAACCCCCAGCTTGTTTCTCAGAGTCCATAGTCTCTCATGGTTCGTCTCCCCCTCCGATTTCCCCCCCTTCATTTTTCCCTTCCTACTATCTTCTTCTTCTTTTTTTTTTTTTTAACATATAATGTATTATTTGTCTCAGAGGTACAGGTCTATGATTCAACAGTCTTACACAATTCACAGCGCTTACCAGAACAGTTTTAAAACCAGTTTCTCATTTTAAAACAGAGGAAGTCCCAGGAAAGCTAGGACAATTTGGTCACCCTACTTTCTGGCCTCTGTCTACTCTGTCTACTCTCAAAAGGTGCTTTAGTGCATTTTTTGCCATACTAAGTTCATAGGCCCCTACTTTTCCCAGCAAATCAATATACAATGCATCTAGCTTTGTCTTATGAGTGGCATTTTTTTTTCCACAATTAAAATATCTAAATTAAGAGAACCACAGATACATCAGAGATATTCTTTGCTTCTTCCATAGCTTTTATGATTTCCATGGGAATATTTTAGAAATATTTTTCCTTGATTGTGAAGAGAGGCATGCAGGAAGACCTTGTCAACCTTTATTTCTGCTTCTTTTATATCTACTACCAAGTCCAACACAGGCACCTGGCAGCAGGTCTTAGAACCCACTCCTTGAGCTGAATGTATTTGAACATGATTCAGCCTTTCCACTGGTTATCTACTCCTTAGACCACTCTCTATTAGAAATTACCTAGGGCCCTTTAAGAAAAGAAAATAAATAAAAAATTCCTGGGCCCTATGCTATGCCTGTATTGGAAGATGAGAGTGGGTAGGAAATGGGGTACGGGTTTGGAGCCCAGGGACCTTTACCTTTCACAAAGTTCCCCAGGTATTCCTGACATTCTGCCAGCTTCAAAAGCAACTGGCTAGAATATGTCATTCAACCTGTCTGAGTGACAACTAAAATTGTAATTATGCTGCTAAAAGAGAACCTTATGAAATTGCAAAATTGCTCATTTTTGCCTTTCTTCCTTTCTCTTCCCCATCTTCTTTTCTTCCTCCTTTTCTTCCTTTTCTTCAATGGTAGCAGTTCACATGAATGTTGGGGGCAATTTTAGGAAATGTTTGTGGGATGACACTTAAAGATCTTTGAAGTAAATTTAAATATGCCTTCTAAAAATTCAGGCTATTTGCCACTTAATTGTCTGCAGGGACTTGAAGCTTGAACAAAAGCTTGAAGTTGATCCCTGGGTTTATTCCTAGCGAGGGACATCTCAGGCTGCATTATTCTTCCATTGTCATCGTTCCTCAGGTCTTTTCCTTCCCATGCCTTCGTAGTCCTTACCCACCTGAGAATCCGTGGACAGAGGAGATTTGATTTACATTGCTCATTAGGCCACTGGTCTCTTGGCTGAGCCAGGCAACAGGAATGAAAATTAGTGACAAATCACAGCCTTGCTTTCTCTAATATGACAAAAGCAAGCCCCATAGCTGTAAAAGTTCTCATTAGGGCCTCTTTAACTGCTCAGACTGATTCTATTTTTTAAGCCACCAGAATAGTTAATACAATGTGTGGGACAACATGATTTCCATTGGGGCGCAATCAAAAAGGAAGCTACTTTCCGCACTTTCTTTAATCTCTCTCCTTACATCAACCTGAAGCAGTGCAGGGGTCCCCCTGGGATTCCTGCTCATCAGCCCTGCCTCCTACAAAAAGGAGATTTTGCCTAGACAGCTCCAAAGAATCCTGATTCAAAGGTAAAACAATTAGTCCACATTAATCATCACAAGGATGGTACTAAAAGCATAATCCTCTTAGAACTGGAACAAATTAAACTGAAAGTAGCAATATAAAATCAAGCAAAAAAAAGAACACACAAATGCAAGGAAGATGAGAGGACACTGCTCTGAAGTCCCAAATCTCATTGCCAAAGAGGGTCCCCAAGTATCTGGTCTCTTTGGTCTTGATACAAAATTACCCTGCCTTCTTCAGTTGTCTGTAAAAACCAAAAGCTTTTAAGGCAGGGGCCACATAACCATCGCTTCACAAATCTAGAAGCTTTGTGAACACCTGGGAGCTACAGTGACACAATCTGATCTGATGGATTTTCTAAAGGTGGAAAGATGCCCGAAAAGCCTGGAATTGGCCCACCAAGAACTTCTCCAGGAGGAGTGAAAACTATCTCCCCGCTTTTTTTTTTTGAAAAAGAATGATTTTTGCTCAAATTTCCAAACGAGGTCAGCCCTGGGCCAAAGTCTGATTTAGACAAGGAATGTCTGCTTCCTTCACACCCCACTGTATGGCTCTTCTTTTTTTCTCTCTTTTCTGGTCTTTAGCCTATGAGGTGAACGCTGTCTGGGAAGAAAAGCCACATGCTACCAAAAGTAACACTGCTTTCACAGCCTATAACAGCTGGAAGGAATGTAGTATGGGTCCACCAACAGGAAAGATACAAAGATATTACATATGCCAGTTACACATATGTTTGGAATTCAGAGGAGGGTGCAAAGGTATCTTTCCTGCTTCTTTCAAGTTGCCCTTCATGGGCTCTTTGGTATTTTTCTTTGTTCTCTTTCCATCCCTCCATCTTTTTACACTCTCCCAGGTTCCCAGCCATATTCCAGTACCCCTTGTCATGAAGACAGTCCCATTTCGAATTAGTATCTTTCTTCTTTGAGCCAACAAGCCTCATTTGCTCTGGATCTTCAGAGTATCTGAGCAGTGCTGGGTACCAGTAAGCTCATGAACTTCTCTCTTGCTCCCTCATAGCACAAATGATGCATTATTATGTTAGACGACCTCCTTCCTACCAAAATTAAGATAAGAGGATCAAAGGGAATGAAATGGACAGAGAACCCATCCTATCACCAAAGGTGTATGGAACTGGCTATTTTATTTGCATGTTAAAAGAGAATTATAGAGGAGAGGACAGTTTTTAAAACAAGGGATTATTGGTGGACTTTCATGACAGTGTGGGAACTATTGGAGATAGATGTATCTTCCCAGAACCCTTATATTCCTGCTCATGAAGTTGGAACCTCTTCCAGGTATAATCAGGTTTTTCTACTGTGAGAGGAACCCAATTTACAAATTCAATTCCTCTAATTTATTTTGAAGCTCATGCTACTAAATAAATGCCTAAGATTTTAAACTCTCTGTTTTTGTTCTCACCTTTTCCCACTTTCTTCCTCTCAGTAAATCACCACTAGAAACAAATAACATGATGCTAGGAGGAAGGCCAAGTAGTCATTGGCTTCAGTTGAGACTCATGCTTGCAAACTCCCCAGAGTCCTCCTATCTCAGTGCTGTGTGTCTGTAGGACATATCAGGGAGGCACTTGGTTTACCCACCCATGGCAGAGTTCAGGTCATGTGATTATGAACTTTGTGCCCTTTCCAAAATGGAAAATATTCAGTTTTTGATGAGATTATTAGCTTTCCTCCTGTCCGGGTCCAGCAAATGAAAACCAGATTTGCATGTATAAATAACAATCAAGTGCTGAAATGATTTATTTAGTAAAGTTACTGTTTTGGAAACTATATCGATGTGTCATGTCAAGATCCAATCTGCCCTTCACTCACATGGCAAAGGAGACTTTTCCGGGGTCTACTAGAAAAAAAAATGTTGGAATCCTATTAATAGTTTACTCCTGCCACGTGAGAATTACAGTGGAATCCAGCTATGAGAATAAAAGCTCAAGATAATGTTTCAGAGAACATCCTGATAGTAGCGTGTGCTATTTCTTATTGTATTCAAGACACACATGAATAACTCTCCCCCAGAAGGAAAGGAAACAAAGCAAAGGGCCACATATTTTCCCACTGTGTAAATTTCCTTCCTCAAGTAGAAATAGTTAAAATTGGAAGGCAAATCCTATGGTCATTACATGTCAGAATGCTGACATGATGACAACTTCAAAGGCGTGTCGGGCTACACTTGGCGTGCTCTTTTTAAAAAAGACAATAGGCATTGAAAATTAAGCACTGCATCAAAGCCTTCCAACTCTATTGAGACGAGTCTATGGAAAACTCAAACCAAGATGCAGGGCTGTTCCTGCGTAAATTATGCGGAGGGTTCGATGCATGGGAATTGCATTGTCTAGGATGCTCTGGAGACAACATACAACTCTGATCTGAGTGGCATGTCAGAGCTAATGACTACAGCTAGTAGGGGAACCATCTGCAGCTAATTTTAGTCATCCTTGTGGCATTAAACTAAGGCTTGTAATTTGAATCAACTCTATAAATGCTCAGGGACCTCACTGTGATGCCATTCAGTTTACAGTGGGCTTGGATAGTTGATAGTGCCAACCTGGAGCCTGTATGAGGTCCAAAGACCAGAGGGCAGAATGGACCAGAAGGAAAGGCCAGGCTTTAGACCAATCCCAGCTCTGTTATTTGCCAGATGAATGGCTTTAGATCAATTGTTTAATTTCTTTGAGCCCTAGTTTCTTTATTTGTAAGATGGAAACAGTAATAGCTAACTTGCAGGGGTATTGAGAAAATCTGAAACATTGCCTTATATAGTGGGGACTCGATAAATGGTACCATTTACTTATGTACTTATTTATTTGCTTACTTATTTACTTATTATAGCACCTAATGCATCTCTTTTTTAAAAGATTTTATTTATTTATTTGACAAAGAGAAAGAGAGAGAGAGCACGAGCACAAGTGGGGGGAGGCAGAAGGAGAAGCAGATTCCTGCAGAGCGGGGAGCCCAATGCGGGGCTTGATCCCAGGACCCTGAGATCATGACTTGAGCCAAAGGCAGACACTTAACCGACTGAGCCACCCAGGCACCCCTATAGCACCTAATGCATCTCTTTATAGCAGTGATTCTC
Source organism: Phoca vitulina (assembly GCF_004348235.1). NCBI lineage: Eukaryota > Metazoa > Chordata > Mammalia > Carnivora > Phocidae > Phoca > Phoca vitulina. The sequence continues at coordinate 4,075,233 of NW_022589709.1, forward strand.
AATTTGGGGTCCAAAGACATATGATACCTAAACTCACCCACCTCCCCTGAAATTATATGCAAAGTCTCGTGCATATGTGCATTTTCCTGAAGACAAGGATTCATAAATTTCATAATATTCTTAAAGGGGTCTATGATCAAAATAAATGTTAAAGTCACCACTTTCTGATTTGGCTTCACCTATGTGTGGATCCTATAGCACAGAAAGAAAAAAAACAGTTTGGGGTTCTTTCCTTGTTCAATGTATGCTATACCTAGTTGTCTTCTAAAGTCAAGTTCTGTGTGTGTCTGGATATGTGGGTGTTCACATGGACATGCTTGTGGGTTTAAGGAATGCTAATTTTATAATAAGCCACAAGTTTACTGAGAAAAGACAGAACAATTGTGAGACCAAAAAAGTTGATGACAGATGTACACATAGAGAGAAGCCTGGGATACTGTGGGAAGAACAGCAAGGGAGTAAGCAAAGGGGATGTGGAGAACAGAGCTCAGGCAAAGCTGAGAGCCCATTGGGGTCCATTTTGCCAGATACTTAGCAGACACAGAACCCCATTGGACTTGAGGGAGGGTTGTTACTAGGAATGTATGATTGGGTGCTAGGTATAGAGAGGGTATGTGGAGAATCAGCAGGAAAGAATATGTGTTATCATTAATGGAGACACCACAACAAGTTCTGGAAGAGAGAAACAAATGCCCAAGCTAGGGGCATATTAAATAAGTTACATAAAATAAGGGATAATCCAACAGGCAAATGACTCAGAGATTTAGAAGCAGAAAAATTCATGGACCTGTTGCTTCTGAGTTCAGCTGGCTTTCCTTGACTGAGATGGTTACCTTGCCCTAGGGCCATACTGTGTTTGGTGCATGGTGATGAGCCAGGGTAAACATGTCTCGTCATGCTGACTAGGGAATGAAGTCAAGGATTTGAGTTAAAAAATATATGTATGTGTGTATTCATATACACATACACATATATGCATACATACTTGTGTATAGTGTATTACTCAAGTTCTTGATCAAAATTCTTGAGCTTCTCTTCTGCAGGATATAGCTATGTGTGTGCATATGCACATAGATGAGTAGAGTGGCAAACATGCCTTAGTGTTTACTATTTGCTAAGCACTGGGCAGAGAGTTTTAAAACTCATTCCCCTTTAATCTTTAAAGCAGCTATATGAGCTAGGCATTATTATTAGTTTCCATTTTATAGATGAAGAAACTGGGGCATACTAAGGTGATTTCCCCAAGATCACACACTTAGTAAATTGTTAAGTTGGGACTTCAACTAAAAGAGTTTGATGCTGGAGACTGCAGTATAAACTGCTACACTATGTATAAATTCCTAGGGAAAATTGAGTCCTTTTACAAAATGCTAGGATGATAATTTAAGCAGCAGCAGAAGAGCAGGGGACTCAGGTTTGAAGTTTGAGGCTGATTCTGAGTCTCATGGAACCATTTCAAAACATACCCCAATGTGGAGGTATGACATCTTAACCTTGTACTGTGCCCTGCCATGTTTTATTACTTCTCTGTACACCAAGCAATAGAACTCTAAACAGAGAAGAGAGGTCACCTTAAGAAAGGAGCAGAAAACTATGGAAAGCCCCTTTATTTTTTTCTACGCTAGTCCCATAGGTCTGAGAAAGTCAAGGACTTGGTATTTACCACTCATTGGCTCTACAGAAATGGAGATCCACACTCAGAAGGCATAAAAACAGAAGAAAATGAAATTAAGCACCTCCCAGCAGTCTTGGTGATGTGGAAGGGCATGCTGGAGCTGATCTTTGATGGCGGCTGGTTAGTTCTCATGAGAAGTGACCAGCAGGGAGGAAGGGTCCCTTCTGTTATGAGCTTAGAGAACGTCTTGACCTTTACAGATGTCTTATGAAAGGAAGTCAGTATATTGCATATCTCTGAAGATTAGAAATTTGGTGAATTTTTCCAAAGGTCTCAGAGGCTTCTGAATGCCCAATAATTCATCAAGTACTACACACTGTTCTGCCTCAGTTGCTTGCATTATCTTTCTGCTCTTGAACCCTGCAACTTGCTCTTCCCTGCATATTGCTTCCCCACCCCACCCCCCTTTTTTTTTGACTTACTAATGAGCACTACACTGGAACCATGTTAAGATAGAGATTGAATGGCACGCACCTGGGAGTAGGCAGCCAGGTTTCTGCTGCCTGAATACAGCTACTGAGGTATTTGGGACTTCCTTGGAGAAACAGGGACATTAGAACACATTGAATTGGATGAACACTAGTAGCCGTAGGCATGCAAAGCACTGTTCATTTCTTTGCTGAGGTTTTAGATATGCTCTGAGGATATCATAGAATTCAGAGAAAATGTGACAGAGTGGATGTTAGTAGATATGTTTATTTTGTTTATGATATTTTGTTTGTTTATATGTATTTTTTTTCCTGGCCAACATACATTCTCTACCATTCCTAGTTACAGGAACTTCTGGAAATTACTCATGTCTGTCATTTTCATCACTATATTCTAAGCTTTTAAAACAATACCTGTCATGTAGTTTGTATTCCATAAATACTTGCTGAAGAAATGAATAGATGCCAAATGTGAATTTGTGTCACTAACTAGATAGCCTTATCATATTCCAACCTTGAGTTCCTAACACAGTGCATGATTATAGCCAATCTAAACAACTAATGTGAGCTACTCCTATAATTCTTGGGTAGATGGGCTGTGGGGTGCTATAAATCATACAGAGGAGCTACCCAAGACTAAGTGTTCCTGTGGAGATCACACTAGGATAATGGATGTTGGGAAGGAGGGGGGCGCAGAAGCAGTCACCTCTACTCTTTAGGATCCTAATATTGTTGCCTCGGTTTTCAACACTGCCTTTTGGTTCATCAGGATCTCCTCCCTAGGACCCCCTAACTTAGTCTCTGCTGCATAGTAAATTCCTATTCATGTACTGACTGTAGGAAATATTTCCATTTTAACAGGAACTTTACCCATATCAGGCATTAGTCTAAAGGAGAAGGCCTAATAGTGGACTCTTCAGAGAACTTAACAAGCCAAAACAGGAGAGTTATTTGGAAGGAAGTGATTATTTTCTGATCTTACTCAAATTCAATCATTTTGGCATTGTCTTTCTCTACCTCCACAAAAAGGGAGTCATTTCCTCAGTCACTATGGTGATATTTCTTTTATTGGAGGGACAAAGAGACTCTCAGGAAAAGAACCAGACCAGCCTAATTGAAAGAAATAAGATTTTTAAAGAATCCCTTTAGATTCTTGCCTACTTCCTACTGCCATTTCTAATCAGCATTCTTTGTAACTTTGCTTTAGAAGAACTCCACCTCCCCTGTGTTTTGTGTATGAGGAAAAGCAACTCCACTTGTTAAAAAGCCATTGCAGCTAGCATATTAGAAAACTATATTTTATTTATTGATATTTCTAAAAAAACCCATACATTTTTAACAAAATTTTTGTTGAAGTTATATTTATGTGATATCAGCCCTTGGATAAAATGTGACAGTGTATACACAGCATAAATGAGTGAAGTTCTGCACATACAGTCTGGCAATTAATGATGTATGAGTTTCATTGCATGTATTTTTCCTTTGTATAATACCTATATCTAGAGTAGTACCAGTAGTACCAGTTTCTTTATGTATGTGTGATGCTCGATGTCCTCTTATGTGACTCTGAAATGAGCTCTGGACCAAGAGTCAAGTGCTCTGGGGTTTCATCCTGGCTGTGTCTGAGGCCTTGGGCAAAGGAAGTTTTCTAAACCTCAGTTTCCCAGTTTTTAAAAGGGTATTATTATAATTTATAGAATAAAAGCACTGGATCTTGACAGTCTTGGTTTGGATTCTGGATAGACTCTTATATGATCCTGTGACACTCATTTAACCTCCCTGATCTCTTTATAAAGTGGAAATGATAACAGCATCTACCTCACAATGTTTACATATTAAGAGGCATAATCTATGGACTCGTGCTTCAAGGTTGGCTCTAATAGGATATGGTAGGCAAAAACTCCTGTCGTAATAACCAGTTTACAAAAACAAACTTTTAAAAAACAAAAGAGAGCTATAAGAACAAAGCAGTGAGAACTAAATTAAAATTCCAGAGAAGGAAGATCCCTAAATAGGAAATTCAATGGTTTCTGGTAGTTTTCTTAATTGGAGACATTTGTAAATTCTAGGATTGGCCTAAGAATTGAACTTGAACCAAATTGAGAGATTTTATAGAGGAAAGATAAATCAGCAGAGGCTTTGGCAGTCAAGAGCTGGCATAATAAACCAGAAAATAGAAGAGCCCCAAACATAAGGGAAAGTTGCTGAGTTCTAGGAGGGTATAGGAGACTTGAGTGCTTGGGTGAGAAAGGAAAAGTGAAAATATGTACACTCTTGCAGTACACCTAAGTGTGGCCAGTTGTCTTAGTTTATCTGGGACTCAGGGGACTCCCAGAATGTGGACCTTTAAGTTTTAAAACCAGGAGAGTTCCAGGAAAACCAGAATGAATTGGTTACCCCTAAGTGTTTAGGGAAAAAAGTTCCACTAGAGTGAGGAAGTCTAAATACACCACCAATCTCCTCCTCAAGACATTTGCCAAATATTTAACTTGTAAAAAGTATGGAACTAAGGAACTGAATTCAAAATACACAAAGCTTACACTTTCAGAGTTGAGGAAATTAAGACAATCAAAAGCCTTGGAGGGCCAACCTGAAGAACCAAGATGGAATGAATCTTACTAAAACTGAAATCTAATCATGACCCAACCAATACTTGATGGGATTATAGTGATCAGCTCCTCACTGTATCTGTCCGGTTCTTTTATCTCAATGTTCAGTATAGAATAAAGATTACTAGACATAAGAGGAGCAGGAAAATGTGAGCAATAATCAGGAAAAAAAACCACAATAGAAACAGACCTGCAGAAATCTAGGTATTGGAGTGTATGTATAAGGAGTTTAAAATGACTATGATTAGCATGCTAAGGGAAATAGTGAGGGAAATTGACAAAATAAAAAGATAGGAAATTTTAGAATTTCAGCCAATAATTATAGTATATAAAAAGAATCAAATGGATATCCTAGAACTGCAAAACACAAATATTCAAACAGCTGTCTGAGATAGTAAAAGATATAATTAGTAAATTCACAACTAGTCAATGGACAATATCCAAATTAAGGCATAAAGATAAAAAAAGAATAGAATGAACAAGAGGAATATGGAAAGCAATCAAAAGATATAAAACCTGTAGTTAAAGTTCCAGAAAGAGAGAAAAAGGTGAGGCAGAAGGAAATGTTTGACTAGATAACAGTCAAGAATATCCAAAAACTGATGAAAACTGTTAACCCACAGATTTGAGAAGCTCAAAAACTTCAAATAAGATAAAAGCAATCAACAACATAGTCACATTTTATTCAAGCAATTAAAAATTAAAAACAAAGAAAACGTCTTAAAGACAACCAGAAGGAAAAGACCCATTACCTTCAAAAAAGAAACAATAAGACAAATAACTAACTTTTAATTATTGTTATTGGGGTCAGCGGAATCACATCATTAAAGTGATGAGAGGGGGGAAATTGCCAATCTATAGCTCTATACCCAGCAAAAATATTCTTCAATGGTAAATGAGAAAGAAAGACCTTTTTAGATAAACCAAATATGAGAGACTCCATTGCAAGCAAATAGACATTCCAAGAAATATTGTAGGAAAATCTTCAGGCTGAAGGTAAATGATCCCTAATGGAAGCAGGAAGAAATAAAAAACACCAGATAGGGTAAATAGATGAGTGAATGTATACAAATATTAACTGTTTAAAGCAATAATAAAACCATCTGGTGGAGTTTATAACATCGTAGAAGTAAAAAAAAAAAAAAAAATAGGTCAACAATAACACAAGAGTAGAGGAGCAAAAAAATGTTGTGAAGCTAAAATGTTTCTTTTGTTACTTAGGAAGTGGTAAAAGTACTAACATAGACTTTTAAAGTCGGGTTGCATATTGAAATTTCTAGGATAATTGCTAAAAATAAAATATGAGAATATATATCTAGAAAGCTAACAGAGGAGAAAACATTAAATAAAAAACACCTGAGGAATCCAAAAGAAGCAGGAAAGCGGGAAATGAATAAATGTAAAAAAGAGAAAACAGAAGGCCAGGAAGTTTCAGTAATCACAATCAAGGTAAAGGAATTAAATACTCTTTAAAAAATTGAGTGTTTTGAAAAACCTTATCTGTATGTCATTTCTAAGAGATACAAGTTAAATGTAAAATTGCAGCTGGCTTGGAAGTAAACAGATGGGAAAAAGATGCATCATCAAGCACTAACAAAGCAAAGTTAATATCACCACATTTATATTAAATAGAATATTTTACTGGAACATAGCAATTGCTCAATAAATTGTTAGCTCAAATTAGTAAAAGAGAAGAAGGTTATAAAAATCTGAAATCAAATGATTTGAAATTCTATAATTTTAACTTAGAGATAAAATTTTGTACTATTTCTTTCAAGCTGCTTTTCAGAATCTCTACCACAAAAATTTGGTTTTATTTGCTCACGTATATTTTTCAACTGATTATATATTTGTTGACATGTCACATATCACAATTAAAGTAAGTTTCTATTTGTATGTTAAATATTCTCAATTTAGATTCCCTAAAATGTACTAGGTACATTTTAAGGGGAGGGCTATGACATGCCAGCATGCTTGAAATTCAGGTAGCTGTGAAAAATCAGAATTTGGAGGTTTAATCCTTAAATTGTTAAATCTTCTATGTTATAGACATTGAAACTTAAAAATCTAAGGAGTTTAGATCTCTGCAGGCATCCACTTATTTTGCAAGTGAAAGAAATGTAGCCCACCCAGATAAGGATAAAGTGTAGATCCTTGGCCTCCTGAATCATTGCTCAATATTCCTTTTACCTCAGTATCATGAAGACCTTTCTAAAACTCATTTAACAAGTATTTTGGAGCATTTTCTATATGAAAAGCACTGATCTAATCACTAGGCATACAATGAAGGACAAGGCCCTGCTAGCCATAGGCTTACAGTCTAATAAAGAATATAGACATTGCATTTTTAAAAATTATTATTTTATTAAATATTTAATGAGTACAGTAGCATATCATGAGCTCTTAAAAGAGTAGAATTCGCTTAGTGTAGTTTTCATGGAAGACTTTCCCAATGAAGGGGATTAGGGTTAACTAGGGAAAGAGGAAAGGGAAAACTATTCTAGGGGGATAGGAAGAACTGTGATGACCTGAGATATGAAGGAGTTTGGTGCCATAGGACCTGATAGAAAGCCAGTGTATCTAGAGTCCAGAGAATGTGCATGTGGTAGGGAGATTCAGGGTGGGAGATATAGCAAGACTTGTAATTAAAGGTATAGAAATCATAGGCCAGATCATGAGGAACCTTATAAAGCTTGCTAAGGATTTTGGAGCATATTTGGAGAACAATTAGGTATCACCAAAGAAAGGGAGAAAAATGTTCAGATTTATGGCGTTGTTTTTTTTTTTTAACTCTGATTTTCTTCTTTTAATTTAAATTCAATAGCCAACATATAGTACATCATTAGTTTTTGACGTAGTGTTCAATGATTCATGAGGTGTGTATAACACCCCGTGCAGGTGGTGGGCATTAAGGAGGGCAGGTGATGTGATGAAGGCTCTGATTTTCAAACTTGTCTATAAGACTCATGAGGACAAAGATGATATTTTTCTTGTATAACATTGAATTCTCAAATCCTAACACAGTGCCTAGCACATAGACATTCAATAAATAGTTGATAAAAGGTGGAGGATGGATGGATGCATGCATGGATGGATGCATGGATGGATGGATGGAATAGTATGGGAAATGGACTGAAGCAGATAAAGTGGAAGTGGGAACCAGTTCAGATACAATGAATATCCAGGTAAAATATAATGGTGGCATGGAATAGGAGAAATAGGTGATAGCAGCAAATGTAGGGTGAAAATGTACAGATTTGAGAAATTTTAAGGAGATAGGTTCAACATAACTTGTATCAAGTATCATGGCTTGGAAAGAGGTATTAATGATGGTTTCCAGTTTATATTATGAATACCTGGGTGGAAGTGCCGTTTATTAAACCATATAGGGGTAGGTTTAAAGAAATATTGTGGAAGTCCCTAATGTACTTTTCTGTAGAGAGTGAAGTAAACATAACTCAATCTCTCTTGGATGGCTGAGGAGTTTACAGGAGCAAAGCATCCTTATTGAGCTCAGCAGGGAATATTGCCCAGGGCTGTAGATAGAGATGCAGAGCGGTAGGCACTAAAGCAGAACCATATGCAAAAAAAAAAAGGCAGGCTTATTAAATTTATATATTTATTTCAGAGTGAGGTGCTTGTTTTTGATATCAATTTGTTTACTTAACAAATCTGTGTCTTATTCTCATAAATTACCGTATTTCATGATTCTAAGATACAAATATTTTCACAACTTAAATCGCGATGTGTCTATTCATAGCACCTGCCTGAGACTTACTGTTTGTAGCAACGGCATGCAGGGAGTTTAATTTGGGAATGGGTCTCCAGGACCAGCAGTGAGCGTGTGAACAAGGCAGGCGGGAATGTCAATGCAAGGCAGTGTTATTGCATGGCCATGGCTGTAGGCAGTTAGTAATTCATCCTGAATCTTCTGTGTAGAGCCTTATAAAATTTGGCTCAGAACCATCTGCCTGAGGATGTTGTGTCTAGCTGGTTGCAGGTTGCCCCACAGGGCATGACCTGTCCACACCTGTCGTTGCAGGTATGCCAGTACCAAGTGCAGGCATCCCACACCGCGGTGTCAGAGGAATTCTGGGGCGTAAAGCAAGATCAAAGTGGGCCAAAGACTGCACAGAGCTGTTGCATGTGAAGTGGTGCACAAAAGGCCTGTGTAGTTTATGGTCTCACTGCAGTTCTTTCTTTCTTCATGCTATATACAATAATAGTGTCTCTTAAAATTGATGCCATCTTAGATTTAATGGAACCTGGTAAAATGTTGACCTTGCAAAGATGAATTTTGTTGAAGTGAGATTTGAATAAATAACATTTGCAAAACTAAATTAAGCCATTGGAGTCTACAAGGCAGTGATCACAATCCTTCTATCTCTTGCATTCATTGGCACCGTACAGATAAATTTCCACGTCTGAGAGTTTATCCACTGGTGGAAAATATTTTACATGAAAAGAACAAGTATAATGATAAAATGGCATTCTATCATATAAATTGGTATAGAGGAAGAGTTTTCATTTTTGTTCTTAAAGAATTGATTCCTTTTTTCCAAGTAAAAACTTTTCCAGAGCCCTAATTATCTGTTTTATAAGAGACAAAAATGGACCAAATGAGACAAAAACGGAGATGAAGCAGGATTTGAGGGTTCCAGGACCCCACAGCTAAATTGACTCCTTAGCCCCTCTGTGGGGTTTCTGAGGTTTTTTGTAGGGAAACTTAGAGTTCCACCAACAAGATTAGGAACCTGTGATTCACAGGAGACTTGCTTTTCCCAACCCTCAAGGCATTTACTTAGTGTCGTTCCACTCTTATTTTAGAAACAATTCTAGCAGATTTGGTAATTTGGTTTCCTAGCTTATAACAGGTTTATCAGCAATAAGTTACATGAAAAAAATAGCTATTAAAGGCTGGCATGGCGATTACACAGAGAGGAAGCTAGAATTATAACTGCAAAACTACAAAAAACAGCCTTTAAAAGGGGGACAATATTCGGATAAATTTGGCATGTGGACAAGGATCCAATCCATGTCAATAGTTTGTGAGGGTGTTGGAGTAATCCGGGAACATGGAGGAGATAATTTAGGATTATAAGAGCACTTTGACATCCTCTATGCAGTGTAATTCTTAAGGTGCTGAAGTGTATAATATAATTTATAACAATTCCCATAAAAAACAGCTTAAATCAAATAGATTTGATACACAATGTGTCTAGCTTCAGTTAGGTTAGTAGAGCACTTTATTTCTTGAAGTTGTTGAATAAATAAGACATCTCTGTGTGCATTAGTATTCTTTCATCACTAAGTAGTAGAATACCTGACTGAAACTGGTATATAGATAAAGAGTGTAGTTGAAACTCAAAAAGTTTCAGGTAGGGTTTGATCTAGTCGCTTACTAATATTAGCAAGGATCTGATTTCCTTCTGTTCTCCAATGTGCTTTCCATGTTCCCATAGGTCTGGCCCACTTAATGGCCACAAAATAGAGGATTGCTTCCTTATTCAGGTGCAACAAGGGTGAGGTGGAGAGCGGTGAAGGGAAAGAGAGAGGAGTTATATCTCTTGTTAATCATTAAGAGTCCTCAGTTTGATTGGAACAACAGTTTGTGCACCCATCCCTGATACAATAGCTGTAACAATAGAGATGACATTATATGAATTGACTTAAGCCAATCAAGGTCTACCTCTTCAGCTAGAGATGATGTTAATTCCCATGGGCCCCATGGTGACATACATAGAGAAATAAATGCCTGCGATGGTAACAGACCATATCCACAGCACTGTTTCTCAAGGTAAATATTGATCAACTGGATTCTAAGCTCAGTGAAGTCAGGAATCATCCTTCTCTTGTCCATTGCTATAGCCCCAGGATGAGGAACAAGGCCTATTATCAGAAGAGCTTAATACTATTTACCTATTTATGAATAAACAAATGGATTTTTTTTTTCTGTTTAGAGAAATGCACAAGACTTCAATTTCATTTTTCTACTTCTTGATGCTCCCTGGTTGCTTGTGCTAGCTTAACAAGAAGCAGGAAGTATCAGGATCAGTTGTCACACAGGAAACATTTTATCCTAAGATGCTAAGCACTATTTCCAAAACCCAGGAGGATGAAATCAGTTGGACTAAGGCAAGATGAAGTCAATCATTTATTTCCCCAATCATGGATATCAAAAAGAAGAGAAAGGAGGAGAAAGAGAAGGGAAAGGGAGGTGGGAAGGGGAAAGGAAAAGACAAAAAATAGGAAAAGGAAGGAAGCAAAGAAGAAAGGAAGAAAGAAGGAAGGAAAAGGGAAGGAGGACGGAAGGAAAACAGAAGGGAAGGAAGGATGGAAAGAAGGAAGGGAGGAAGTTTTAACTAGAATATATTTCCAGGGCAAAGACACTTGAGATAGTGGTTAGTCTATGACCTGAATTTGCTCTGTATGTGTGTGTTTCTTTTCCTGATAGAGTAAACATCAAGCCTAGTCTGAGGCTTTAAAATTGACCAAATAGCTATGAGAATGTGGATAACAAGTTATAAATCACCCAGTCACTTGGGTGTGGATAAAAATCCCGGGCCAAATACCTGAGTGTCCACTTCATAACAGGGATAATAAGGCTATTTGAAAACATGACCCAGACCCCAAGCTATAGTTGTTGTTGTTGTTGTTGTTTTTCTAGAGGACTGCCTGACATGTTTATATGCACATACTGGAATTGTATCCAAGGGGGAAAAAAACAATTGACTTTCTGACTTTATAGTCTGTCATTGACTTTTAAGGTATTTTATGAAATGAAGTAATAACTTCAAGATCAAGGGCATTTTCCTTTGGGTCTTCATCAATTATTTCACTTTCTCTTGGCAATGGCCTCCACCCACTTATTCCGAAATATCACCGGGCTGATGTTGCACTGGAAAAACTTACTCTTTCTCTTTGCCTTCCTGAACGCGTGTTTCATGCATTAAATTGTTTTAATCACTTCAACTTTTACTAGAGTTTGGCAGTTGGTACTATTGCTGAATTGTGTGTTCCCAATTTAATGTTTTTAGAATGTATTTAAGTAAGTTCCAATGCACTTAGTCATTGCTATTCAAATGAGAGAACCATATTTCAAGGAACAGAGCTCAGGGAGAAAGATGAGGTGAGTAATGAGTAATAAGCAAAACTCATCTATCAAGACACATTGGAGGCTGAAACAGATGGTGAAGAAATGCCCCTGAGTCCATCCCCCCTTGCCCTGAAGGGCCTACCAGTTTTATTTCCAGCAAACATACACCTTGGCTGGCTTCCTCTCATAGCTTCTGGCTGATATTTACTATTTTAAGATCTTAGAGAAGTGGGAAACTCACTTGTTTCTCAGACTTCAACTCATGAAAGAGCCAGCCCTGTGGGAAAGATAAAGCCCAATCCTAGGAGCCCTGAGCAGGTGCCGACATTTATGGAGGGAGGGTGGGCACCGCACCCATCCTTAGCACTGGTTTCTGTCGAGTGTTAGGAATAGGACAAAGGAGCAGTGGCATTGAGGGCAATATTCAAAGTAGAGAAAGTTTGGCCTCTTCACCCTACTTTTATTACTCATCCTCCAGGTGCCCAGGGCACTTGTGGCCCCACAATTGTTCAAGTTCCAAAGCTGAACTTCTCTTTTTGAGAAATTCACTCAGCTTCTGAGCGTCCAAGTCTTCGTACATAGACAGGATGATACCAACTTCTTAAGGATGATGTGTGGCTTGCACAAGATAGTGTGCATAGAGAACCTCCCAGAACCAGGTGCGGGTTAGTTGTGTTTCTTGCCCAACATTTCCCCTACCCTGGCCTTTCTCTGCAGAATCTGGGCTGCTAACAGTGAGCTTAAGGGTAGGGAGGGCTCTACCACAACTCAATGTATAAGACCTAAAATTTGGAAAGGAACTCCTCAGACAACCTGGCAGTTTGTACCAAATCAGCAGTATAGGTCATGCAGAGCAATCCCATTTCTGGGAATTTATCCTAAAGAGACATTCACCGAAGTTTGCAAGATGCACACATAAGGTCCCACATCACATCATTGTTTATAATGACAAAGAATCACAAACCACCTAAATAACCATCATAGGATACTGGTTAAATATGGTATATCCCTATAGTGAAATAGTATTCAACTTTTATTATTTTTTTATTTATTTTTATTTTTAAAAATTTTTTTAAGATTTTTATTTATTTATTTGAGAGAGAGTGAGAGAGAGCGAGCACACGAGCAGGGGCAGAGGCAGAGGGAGAGGGAGAAGCAGGCTCCCTGCTGAGCAGGGAGCCCAATGTGGGACTCGATCCCAGGACCCTGGGATCATGACCTGAGCAGAAGGCAGACGCTCAACCGACTGAGCCACCCAGGCGCCCCTAGTATTCAACTTTTAAAAATGATGTAGTAATTCTATTTTTATTGCTATTAACATTTGTCCATGTCATACTGTAAAATAAAAAAATGAGTTTGCAAATCAGTATGCAACGTACGATTGCATATATGAATATATATATCTATAGCTGTAACCATATTTATAGCAGTGCAGAATCAGACGGCTACAGAGAGCTATCTGGAAGGATGTTAAACAGGATTTTAACATTATATTATCTCTGAGTAGTGGCATCTAAGTAAACTCTACTTTTTTCTTTGTACTTTTCTACATTGTGTGAATTATTTTAAGCGATGGGCCTATGCCATGTTTAATCCAAAACACTAAAACTAGGTGGCCCCTGAAAATTTCTGTGCTAGTTTGAAACCCTGAGCATAGATATTTCTATCTCAATCTGTACTTAACTTTACCTCATCTGTTCATCTCTCTACTGATATAATTGCCTAAGTAGCTGATTGTTTTCCCACTAGACTGGAATCTCTAAAACCAGATTTTACCTTTACCCCAATCCCAAGGCCACATACCATTACAGTAATACTCAATGAATGTTTTCAATTTTTAAATCTAGAAGTCTGGTGATCTGTAAACTATCCCAAATTCTGACACTGCCTGGCAGCGAGGCTACGATCGACGCTTTCTCCTGAGATGGCTCAACCTAAAACAAAACTGGAATGATCCCTGAGCGTCCTGCTATTGCTAACCTTGTGATTCTGAAACCGAACTTGTCCAGTCCTCATAAATCAAGTGAAATCAAAGAAGACAACATACCTAGATCAGCTTTACAGACTCCAAAATGCTATAAGAATGTAATGTGGGATTTAAAATTAAAAACGAATAAACAATACTAGCAATGATCATAGTGACCCATTGTTTATTGAGGCTGATATAGAGAAAGCCAATTCTAGTAGGATCTGAATGATTTCCTATTGCCCTGCATCTCTCCCTGCCCTCACCTCTGGGCCTTAATTCCTTGTGGAGTTAACACTGGTACTCACTTTGGGGATTAAAGCAGCACCTGACCTGGATTTGCTCCACATTGCCCATGCCCTAGATTGAAATGTTAAAGGACTTGGAATAAAGAAAAAAAAAAAAAGTTGCATTTTCAGTAACAGCTTCACAGTAACTGGGGAATTAATGTCAACCAGGCACTGATTTCCCAGTGGTTGGGTTTGTAGCAAAAGTCTTCAACTTTTATGTGTGGCCTGTTTGAAGTTGAAAATTGTTGTTAGACTCTCCAAAGTTGTTTGAGGTGTCACTCATCCTTCCCTTTTGTGTTGGGGTGAGGATGTGAAGCACAGCGGCTGGGAATAGTTCTGTGACTACCACCCCCAAGGCAGGTCTCTGCCAGGGCCCAATTGAGCCCATCTCCTAGGGAATTCAAAGCTTTCAGCGCAATGCAGCTCTGCATCCACCTGCAGCCTTATCACCCATTACTCCCTTGCAGGAACTCTTCACTCCAGGAAGAGGGAGGATCTCATGGCCCCATGAATGTGCCATGCAAATGCACATGTCTAGCATTTTTATTCAATGTACACTTTTCCCTCCTAGGGTATCGTTCTTCAGAGAGGTAACAGCACAGGATAATAATAATAAATAATAATAGCATTGCAACAATAATAATACCAGCAGCTAATGGCTTATTTAGCCTGGATACAGGTCAAAGCACTTCACATAAGACTTCTTTTGATTGTCTCAATAACCCCATCGGGTAGATACAAATATCTTTATTTCACAGATGAGACAATCAAGGCCCCGCAAGCTTAAATGAATTCGCCAAGACCCTACAGCTAATAAGTTGGGATTTCAATCCTTGAGTCTCACTCTGAAACCTGTGCTCTTTGTCATTATCAACACCTCGAAAAGCACAGTTTTGGCAGCAGAGAGACCTGCCTTCGAGTTCTGTCGCTGGCATTTACTCTCTGTAACCTTGATCAGGTATCTTCACCTTAAAGCCAAGTCTCCCTCATTTAAAAAGTAGGGTAAATACTGTTTCCCTTGCAGGGTGGCCGAGAGAACCAGAGTTAATAAATGTCAGATGCCTGACCAATGAATGATAAACACTATCATTGACCTTGATTCATTTTCGTCCTAGCCATTTCTGGAGATTGTGCCCTATTGGCTCCTCCAATCCATTTCTGGCTACCTGAGCCCAGGGTGATGGCTCCTTCCTCTTGACTTTGTATTATTCAGCAGAGGTTTTATGTTTATCCACTGGACAGACAAAAGAGAGCTGTGAGGAATCCAAAGAACTAAATCTTAGGTGTTCCTCTGCTAATAAGCCTGGAAAAACCACACATCCTAAGATCTGTGGGCCTGAGGGGACTGAGAGACACCAAGTCCCACACAAACATCTACCCATAGGGAGTAGGGTAGCAATTCCATTCATGGACTTTGAAGGCAAGGTTTAAATTCCAACTCCTGGGGCACCTGGATGGCTCAGTCGTTAAGCGTCTGCCTTGGGCTCAGGTCATGGTCCCAGGGTCCTGGGATCAAGCCCCACATCGGGCTCCCTGCTCAGCGGGAAGCCTGCTTCTCCCTCTCCCACTCCCCCTGCTTGTGTTCCCTCTCTCGCTTTCTTACCCTGTCAAATAAATAAATAAAATCTTAAAAAATAATAATAAATAAATAAATTCCAACTCTTCCATGCTCTGCGTAAAGCAAATAGCTGTTACTGTAACATGGTGCACTCAGTGCCCATTTCACTGCCCTACTAGTTTGACATTCTTATTATAGAGGCTGAGAAGCTCTTGCTAGAGCTTGCCTAATCTTGCCTAGACTCTGTTGCAGTTAGGGCATCCACACAAGACTTGGAGGCAGCCCTGAGCAATGGGAGGTAGTGACTGTGTTCAGGGTGAGCAGATCTTCATTGTGAAAGAAGCTTCTTTCTTTCTCAGAAAGCCGTGGTACCATTTCCAGTATCCAGTCTCTAGTGTCAGATATATTGATTAATGGGCAATGCAGGCAATGGTGTAAGTGGGCCTTTCTCCTGGGTGTGTATTACCCAGTTAGTAGTATGCCGATTCTCTGTACCCTCCATACCAAAGCTCTGGACCTCGAGGAGCTTCTAGAAGCTACATAGTATCTTTTTACAAACTTGCCTGCTTGAACCAGCTCTAATGGCTTCTGTGTTCTGCAACCAAGAGTCTTGACTGATACGTTACGAGTGTTATCACAGATAATTCCTTAACTTCTTTGAGCCTCGGTTCCCTCTTCTGCAAATTAGTAATATTAAAAGGATTGCCTCAAATGAAATAATTCATGCAAAATATTTATCACAATATATGGGACAAATGAGTTCTCACAGAGGATAAAAAAGTAAATAGGAAATTAGAATTAAGCGTGATGCACAGCCTGGGATGGTAGAACTCACACGGAACTTTGAAGTCAAGTCCAAAGGAGGAACACCAAACACAGATTTTTCTGGTCAGAAAAGGCTTTTTGGAAGAAATGAAACAAAAAAGCAGTGCTTAAGTTGATATCTAAAGTATGAATCCAAGATAGCCACACGCAGATGGTATGAGGAGAGAGGAATGGTCTGTGGCTAAGCCTCTTTTAAGAAGAAGAAACAGAATATGTGAAGGCCCATAAAGAGGAGAGAACATGCCTTGCTTGAGGAACTGAGAGAAGTTTACTATGACTGCAGTGGCGCGTGTGAGGAAGGGACTGGGAGATGGTTTAGGTAGAACAGATAGTGAACAGCCTGGGAAACAGAGGTGCTTGGAATTCATCCGCCTTCCCCAGCATCACTTGAAAACCATTAGTCTGTGGCATTCCTAGTTTTGCTCCCTCAAGCCACCCTTTTGTAAGTATACATAACCTCAATCCAACCAGACGCAATCTTCTGGAGGATGGAGAATATATTTTGTACTTCTCAAGGGGCACTGTCTTGCCTGTGTAGCTTCTCCACAAATACTTGTCCATTGTCCTTGGTGTTAAGCAAAGTTTAATTGAGCATGTACTTTTACATGGAGTATTTTATAGATAGTAAATAGCTTTCTATTTAAGTAAGGACCTCTGGGCTCCACCCAACACATATGGAAAGTTTGTTCCCTTGACCTAGCACGTGTTCTGTGTGGGGAGAGGTGTTTACAAAGTGAAGGACTTAGGACAGGGTCTTTCTCTTTTTTGACTTTTTTTCTTTTCTACTATGACATGAATTATTTTCTAGCCAGTTGAGGTTTTTTTTTTTTTTAACTTAGAAATCACGCCATAAGGTTGAAAGGGTCAAGTACACTTTTGTTTGTTTGTTTGTTTAAGTAAGCTCTACACCCAACATGATCAAGTCCTCCCCCTCCCAACCCCAGATCAAGAGTCACATGCTCTACCAACTGAGCCAGCCAGGCGCCCCTAAATCTGTTTGTTTGTTTGTTTTTGTTTTGTATTTGGATCTTAAGCTTTTGTTTCATAAGATGGTATTTCAGCATTCCAAAGAACACTCTAGCCTAGTCGGGAGTTTCTGATTGCATGGTGAGGAGCCAGTCTGTAATCACCCTGGTTATTGCCCTGTGGGTTTTGGAAGAAATCCTGGAAGGACTTTGTAGATTCCTGAGGAAGAATTTAGACTGGAATTAAGGGCCATTTGGTGGATACTCATCAGGAATCTAACAAATGCTACCATTTCTTAGGCTAAAGAGGAAACAAAAACCCTTTGGTCTCCAACAGTATGCTAGAGTAGGCTCAGGGCAGCCTATGAAAACTAATGATTAAGTATTCAGAAATTTGTCAAACCATTGGTAGCTTAAAATCATCCACAGTGGGAGCATTTACACCATGGGAATTGGCAAATGTTACAAATCAGGGCCTCTTCCTTCTTGAAGCTGGTTTATCAGCACACCACTGGGTCTAGCCCATCTTGAGGAGTAATATTTTGTATATCCAAGTAAAAAGCCTGTACTTGAAAGGACTGGGAGAAGCTGTATGAAGGCTAAATTCCATATGAGCAAGAACCATGTGCATTTTCTTGGAGAATATATCCCAGGACAGTGGACGGCATAGGGCCTGGCATGTAGTCAGGGTTCAGTAAACCCCTATTGAAAAGATGCAGTACTGATGGGCTGAGGAGCGCCTCCGCAGCAGCATCACATCAGCCCAGTCCCCCACAGGAATCCTTCCTGAGCCACACATCCTCTAGAGCCACTCAGGAAGCTGGGTTGTCATATTGCTTGTGTTATTTTACTTTTTAAAGACAATTCTAATGCTATCCGTATACTCAGCAACCACAGTAGACTGAAGCTCTCAGAGGCAGGATTCGTCTGATTCATTACTTTTAACATTGCAGGTGCTCAATAAACTTATTTTTAAACAAAAGAAAAATATGTGAATAATAATCTCATAAGAGGTTGCCACACTTCATGGTATTTGATGGACTTTGCTTTATTGATACCATGGCATCCCTGTGAATAGGCAGAAATTATCCTTCTGATCTGCTAAAACAGTGCCTGGCATGTGGGAGCACTAAATATTTGTTGAATTAATTATTAATGAATCATCTCATTTTACAGATGAAAAAACAAGCTTGTGGAAGTTACCCGACATTCAGTTTTAGTTTCTATCATTTCTGTTTACACTATGTTGCCTCTATTAATAGTCTCTTAACTTTTAAACATCCTTTATTGTGTATCTTCTCACTTATCAGCCCTATCAGATGGGCAAGTATTTTCATTCATGTTTTAGGGGGTGGTAATACTATGGCACAGAAAGTTTTAGTAACATGCTTGAGGTCACAGAGGGATTTGAGGGTAAATCTAGTATAAAATCTACCTTGTCCAAGCTAGGCTGTATATTGTATAAGACTGCATTGTCCTTTACTTGCTTGTTCATTCCTTCAGAGGGAGAGTGACTGATGAAAACAGGCTAACGAAAAGCACTGTACCAAAGCACATTCAGAAATACCTCTGAAATATCGTCACAAATCCCCCAAGTTTGTTTCTCTTGCTTGAGACACCTTAAAACATGCTGATGATAATAAAATTTGTGCTTTGCCACTTAGTCTACTGAAGATTCAAGTTGAAGTTTCAAATATAATATTACAGGAAATTACCTACTTTTTCTTTTGTGAATGGAATTTTGATTTCTTTTAGTCATCTGAGAAGGTCCTGATTTTCCATGAATATGGAAATTCCATGATTTTTCTTTCCCTAGGACTCTAACATTTCAAAATGGCCACAAGACTCCTGTATGAATTATGAAAAGGACACAGAATTAAGCATGATGACTTTTAAATTTATGTTGTAAAATCCAGTGTTATTCCCAGCGCAGTGCCTCATTTCTGATGAAAAGCATGCTGCCAACTTCCCACTTCTTCTATGGACGATATCACCACTCGTTTTATTAAAGCCACCAGACACTCATGGAAATATGCATGATGTCGTTTTTTAATGTGGGGGAAAGAATTTTGGAAGTGGGAGCTAGTTAACATTTCTAAAACATGTTTTTTTTATTCTTGCCTTTCCCTTTTGACCTTCCTGAGGATGCATGTGGGTGTTAAATTGTTACCAAAGGGAGTGGCCGTTGTAACTACATCGGGATCCACACACACAAAGACACACTTTCCCACACAGAGGACTTGGCTCTGTTACACGTTAATGGAATGCTGAATGGAAAAGATGCAGGGTGTTTTGATGTGCAGAGAAATGCAGCCAGTATGGTGTCCGTCATTTTTTTTTTTTTTAAACAGCCAGATTAACATTTGGAAGGCAATGTGTGTGAGGGAGTGGGTGTCACGGGCAAATAATTTTCCTCTCTTTTTAAACACAATATACTCTGTTTATAAGCATTTAAATAATAAAGGGGAATATAAAGTGAAAAGTAGAAGCCTCCCTTTCCCCCCACCCATCTCATCTCACTCCCACATGTAACCATTAAAGAGTTTGATGTTTGTCTGAGCAGAATTTTTCTCTATTAATTCAAGATCCACATACTGAGATTCTACAGTTTATGTTAGTCATCTCATTCGAGGGTGAGAGTTTGGTATAAAAATGTATCTTTATACATACTGTCCTACAGCTTGCTTTTTTTTTCATTTAAAAAATGTATTCTGGGTATTTTTTTCTGTTAGAGTAGACTTCTAAACTTAGGCCATTCTTTTCAGGGTGTATATAACGTTTCATTGTATTGACTGTGCCTTATTATTATTATTATTATTATTTAACTGATCCTATATTGATGAGTATTTGGATTGCTTCCGGGGTTGTCCACTCTTACTCACAGTGTCTCCTTGGATCTTTGTCTTTACACATTAGGGTTGTATTTCTCTAAGGCTGATTTCTGGGAGCAGAATTTTTAGAGGGACCAGACTATGAATACCTGTAATGCCAGGGGGAAATGTCTCTATTCAAAAAAAAGAAAGGATTTTCACCGAGCAACACATGGCAAGACTCAGCTGCATACAACACAAGACTGGTTCCAAGATTTGTTCCTGTGGTAGTGTTCTCAGTACCGGCAACTCACTAGATTCACTTGGGCGAGAAGTTTTTGAAACAACCAATCGTTAGCTGCCCCCCTGACAAATTACATCAGAATCTCCGGTGTTAGAGTCCAGGTATCTGTATGTATTTTTTAAAGCTCCTTAAGCCAGATTGGGAGCCATTGCTGTAGTGATAGTCTAGTGATGGGGCCTTCAACATAGCAATGCATGTGCCATTTCTACTGTTGTTCTATCCCTAAGTATCTAAATATATGTATTATGTATTAAATATTCGAGCTTACACAGGTATGTATGTACACACGTACCATGTATGTTTTATGCAGTTGGAGTAATAAGATTTTTCTGCCTTTTGCTTGGCTCTTTGGTACATTTGGCCTCAACTGCTACCAGCTAGCCCAGAAACATAGTATGTGTCATGTACAGTTCTGCATATAAACAAGGATCAGGAGGATGATCAAAGAGACAAATGGGAACTTTAATGGGGGAATGGTGAGAAGTCCTAGATGTGATTAAAGAGAAGATAAAAGGGCTATTAAGCAACTGTGCAGAGTAATTTTTGGACTGAAAAATTGTAGACAGTCCTATATAAACAGAATCCATATAGGGCATTAACTACCAAGGTAAATGACCCTTTGTCGTCTTCTGTATTTCTTCAACTTACGGAGTTTGGTTGGCAGATGGTGGAAGGATGCAGTGTATCTGAATAAGTGTGTATGTAGGGAGAGTTGTCTTGTACTGGACAGGGGCTGTTAGTTAAAAACACCATACATTTATAGTATAGTTTGCAATACATGAATTGCATTCATATACATTATTTAATGTGACCCTCACCTCAATCTTGGAGAGAAGATGATGGTATCTCCATCATTCAGAAGAAACTGAGGCCAAGAAAGAAGGGATGAGACCAAGTTCATAATGCTAGCACATGGGAAAACTGGAGCAACACTGTACTTTAAATTTATGCCTCAGTGGAACTAGCACCTAGGCTTTCTGATTCCTAGTCTATGTTCTTTATGAAAACACACAAGTGTCAGCATTGGTAAATAGAAAGTGGTGGAGACTGTGGCAATTAGCTCTGTCTAAATGCATTCAAAATGAAAATGTTTAAAACACTGTGAGAAAAAAAAATCTTGGGCCAGATTCAATAGACAGGCTTTCAATTGGTGACCATAATTTTAGAAACTCTAGATTTTGTATAATAGAAAACGAGAGGAAGAATCTGCCTTAGAATTTGACAGCAACATTTGCTAAACATTCAAGTAAGAAGATATTGGAAGCTGGTTATAAACATAGATAAATGTGGTCTGATGTGGACACCTTCTAGAATCTTTTCCTTTTTGTGTTTCAAAAATACGTATTAAAACACTAATTTGTAATGCCACTGCCTTCCAATCTTCTTTTGTTAGAAGACCCTGACATTGCTAAGCATGGTTTTGCCAATCCTGGTAATTTTTAGGAACATAACTTCCATGGTGGTCCAGGGATTGCTATTTTGTTGCCTAGAGAGGGAACACATTATGACCCATTTCCTCATAAGTTTGGATCGTTTACCCAGTTAGTCAGTAGTCATCTTGCTGAGAATGCACAGGGCAGTGCGTTGGGATGAGGGACCAGTAATTGGGGAAGTTCTGGGGTTGAGCGGGTGGGTGCAGGTTGAGGTTGGAAATAGGAGGGAGAGCCAAATGAAGGCAAGGATGCCAAAATCAAGGCAGATAATGGGCAAGGCCAGTGGGCACAGCTCAGGCCCCAGCCTGAACTCTGAAGCTGAATTATTTTAACCTTATACATCAAAGAGGCATTTCATATTTTCTTCTTCTTTACCATTTTCTTCTGTTGATTTTCTCAACCATCTTGTGAATTCAGTGGAGAAGGTAGTCTTGGCTGTAATGTCGAGATTAACAGCAGAAAATGGTTCAATAAACTGCCCAAGTACAACATTAATACTGCAGCGGAGACCATAACTCACAATTCTGTACATAGTTTTTGTCTCTGCATCTCATACTTCCTATTTCAAAACTGGATGGGGACTGGCCCTGTGGTGGAGTCCATCTGGCCACAGACTCTTCAATAAACAGAAGGACTTGTCTCGAAGGCTCACATTTGGGGCACCAAGAGGAAGAGGAAGGTGAAAAGGAAATCGGCGGGTAAAAAGGAAAATGACAGATGGCTGAAGTTTTCTGTATGAGAAGAGAAATTTTCTCCCCAGACTGCTAGGGAAGGGAGGAGGGGGCAGGATATCACTGTGGGTGTGGGTGTGGACTATGGACATGGATCCCATATTATGTTGTTAAGCAAAGCTGTTTATAATCTTTGAGGCTGTTTTAGGAATGGGATGCATGTCAGAATGCTAAAGGCGAATAAACATTTTAATGGTTTTTTTAAACAGCAAATTCTGGGAACTATAGAGAGGAACTTAATTTTAACCACACTCAACCAAAATTCTAGGAGAGGCTGTTGACTAGAGGAACTTTGGAGCCTGAGCAAAGAATGTGGTGAATTATAAGAGCAAACATGGGTTCACTAAGAAGGAAGCAGACAAGACTAACTTATTTCCTTAAAAAAAAAAAAAAAATGATATGACCACGTTAAGAGCCCATGGGACACAAATCAAGTTGATCTGAATTTTAGTCAGGTTTTGTCAGGATTTCCTTTTGGAAAACTTGGTGGACTACATACCAAATACTAATTCTGATACATTTTAAACTTGTTGAATAATTAGTGGTTTTGAATTAGTGACCATGAATTTGAATTCCATCATACTTTGGGCTTTGGACAAGCCACGACACCTACATCAGTTATGAAGCCCAGTATGTGAAGTCACTTAGTACACTCCAGTACTATTCAAGTGAAAATTATCCTGGTCAACCTAGGGGAGGGTCTCTGTTGGCATGCCACTTGATTCTACCATTGATTTGGTTCCATTGAACATGTTAGCAAGTATTTCCCTAAGTACGTGCTTATGAAATTTTCAGATGCAGAAAACTTGAGGGGACTATTGATATGACATTATAAAGAATTGATTTATCAAAAATCATTCATAAGAATTTTAAATAAGATGGGGCACCTGGGTGGCTCAGTTGTTAAGCGTCTGCCTTCGGCTCAGGTCATGATCCCAGGGTCCTGGGATCGAGCCCCACATTGGGCTCCCTGCCCAGCAGGAAGCCTGCTTCTCCCTCTCCCACTCCCCCTGCTTGTGTTCTGTCTCTCATTGTGTCTCTCTCTGTCAAATAATAATAATAAAAAAAGAATTTTAAATAAGAAAATAAATGAGAAAATGAAAAGAAATGCATGTCTGGGAGGAAGGTGGAAGAAATGAGACTCCCCATACTTTCCCTCCATGCGGAGTGAGGGAAGACAGGTGTTGTGGGGCTTTCAAGTCATCCAGCCATCCTTAGGTGGCCCAAGATGCCTTAAAGCAGAAATCTCCGCAGGCACATTCAGCTTAAGAGCAGCAGCCTGATTTTGGGAAAAGAGATGTTTGGGGAGAAAGCCACATTGTGGTGAAAAAAAAGCTGTAAAGAAGGAAAGAGTGTAGGAAGTTGGAAAGAAGAACAGATTTTAGCAGGTGTCCTGAGTCAGACACTTCGAAAAGGAAGAGATTAACTGCACAGAACTTCCCTCCCCCCACGAGAGAGAGAGAGAGAGAGAGAGAGAGAGAGCACGCGCATGTGAGAGAGTGAGAGCATGTTGTGGGGGGATGGACAGAGGGAGAGGGAGAGAGAGAATCTTGAGCAGGCTCCATGTTCATTGTGGAGCCCAAGGCAGGGCTCGATCTCACAATCCTTTCTTTCTTTTCTTTTTAAGATTTTATTTATTTATTTGAGAAAAAGAGAGAGAGAGAACAAGCACAAGTGGGTGGAGGGGCAGAAGGAGAAGCAGACACCCCGATGAGCAGGGAGCCCAATGCGGGGCTCAGTACCAGGACCCTGGGATCATGACCTGAGCCGAAAGCAGACGCTTAACCAACTGAGCCACCCAGGTGCCCCAACTGAACAGAACTTTTGAAAAGCATTTTAAATGCTACTCCCTTTAAAGAAGAAACTCACAGTTAAGAAGTTTATATTATTTCTCAAGATTTTTGGAGTTCAACAGTTGTATCTTTGAATGCACATAGAACAGACTGGGCCATGTAGGGTCTCAGTTATAGCTGGTTTAAATTATTACTGCAGGTAGCAAAACTAACTTTCACCATGATATAAAAATGGAAGAACCTCAGGATTTCATCCTGTCCTCTTGTTTTCTCATCTTATCTCTTTTTCTTGAATAGTCTCCTTAATTTCCATGGGCTTAGCTACCAGGAAACATACCAATGACTATTAGCTTTATTGCTATATCCCAAACCTGTCCTCTGGGTTCCAGCTTGGAATTCTGATAGCTAGATAGTTGGAATTCACAAACACTTCAACCTCCACTCATGCCATAAGGAAAACGATGATTCTTCATGCACCTGGAGGGGAAGCCTGTAGAAAAAGAAGCACTCAGTTTTCTTAACTGCAAAATGGGAAGCCTCAGTAATGAGATCTCTAAGGCTCTTTTCAACTATAACATCTTATGAAAAAATGGGATAGCCTTGTTCTTCATTGTTCTAAAAAGACCAGGGTAAAGGTTACCAGGAGGTAGATTTAGATGTCAGATTAAAGTGTAGAACTTTTCCAATAGGACTGCCTCTGTAGATAGTGAGGTAATTAATTCAGACCAACTATGGGAATATTGTGGGATGGATTTCTGCCTACAAAGATTATATAGGTGACTCTTGATGTCCTTTTTAACTCTGAAAATTATATATATATACATATATATGTAATATAGAGTTTATATGTATATAAATTATGTATATATTCATACACATATATGTTTTATATATATTTTTTAAGTTATATATAATTTAAGCATTTCTTCACACTGTTATAATTATGAAAATTTCTCATATGAACTCATCCCACCTATATGGTAAATTTTATAAATTCCTATTTATTTTGTTACTTTTTCTTCCCTTTCTGCAATTAAAAATTATATTTTCTATAGGGGCGCCTGGGTGGCCCAGTAGGTTAAACATCTGACTTTTGGTTTTCGCTCAGGTCGTGATCTCAGGGTTGTGAGATCGAACCCTCTGTCTCGCTCTGCGCTCAGTGTGGAGTCTGCTTGACATTTTCTCTCCCTCTCCCTCTGCCCCTTCCACTTGTGCCTTCACTCTCTCTTTCTAAAATAAATGAATAAATCTTTTAAAAAAATTATATTTGCTATATATTCCACCAACTTAGACCTCTTAGGTTACTTCATTTCTGAATATTTTTATAATTGTACACAATAAAGCAGTTCTTTTTATTAACTATATCCCCTCTAAAAAGTTACTAATGGGGTTGATAATGCAGTTCCTACTGTAGCCAACTTTGGTACTGTGAAAAGTAAGGACATGATGCTAACCAGTCCAAGCCTGTCCCAACTAACCTTGGTCACAGGGTCTCATTAATCACTATATTTTCCATAGCAACAAAATTGCACATTCAATAAAAAGCAATTGCTCTTAGCAAGAGTGAAACCCCAAGAGATGGAGCAGGAGAGCATTATTTTTTATAATAGCTAGAAGACCTAAGTTTTATTAGAAGAAAACACAGTAGGAAAGCATAGTATAAAAAATGATGCCTTCCTTAAGAGAGGGCTCCAGAGGGTAACTGGGGCATGTTGGCTCTGAGAGAGATTGGACTTGCTATATCTTTCAAGGTAAGGGAAAACAGCAATGTTCAGAACTCTGATGATTGGTCCAGTTTGTCACAGGGCAGTGTTTTACCCTAAAGTGCAATGGAAAGTAATAATCATAATAAATGTAATTGATAGCATTTATTAAGTGCCTACAGGATGCCACAGTGTATTAAGCATCATGCATACTTTATTTTATTTAATCTTCATAATAATGGTCTCATGTAAGTCCTATTGTTATCACCATTTTTAAGTTGAGTGAACCAAGGCTTCATGATTTGTCCACTATCATAGCTGGTGGATCTCTTACTCCAAGGCCCACCTTTTCAGACAGTTGGCTGTATTGTCTTCCAAGTCCTGCACTTCAGTTGATCTCCAACAATGGAGTGGTCATTGGTCACTGGGAGAAAATCATTATTAAAGATCATTATCTCTCCTTGAAATTCATCTGGAGATTTTAAGGCTTCAACTTAACACTCAAAAGCTCATGAAAAAGACTGAAGAGTGTCCTCAGTGGGCTAGGAACAGTGAAGTTGTAAAATATGGCCCCTAGCCTAAGACTAAAGTCTTATTTAGGCTTTCCACATACGCGACCTGATTAGAAATTAGTTTTTATGGTTCACATTCTAAGAATTCAGAAGTAATGGAGCTCAAATTGAACTCAATTAGGGAACTTATTGTAGAATGTCCTACACACACCTGTATTGGAATATAGCCTTCATATACATTGGGTGGACAGACATTGGGCAGATGCGCTGATGGATGCCTCTTAGATGATGGAGGGAAAGTTTATATTTCAGGGTGACCCTAAAGTTTGGGCAGGTGTGGAAACAGGGGCAAGGCTTCGGCTCGATTTGCCCACATCTCATTTGGCACAGAGATATAAATCTCAGTTTGGCTACTTCAGTAATACTTTTCTGTTGAAAGAATAAAATAAGGTAATGTTCTTCCTCAGATCTTCTCATGGCTGACTCCTCACCACACAATTCTCAGATCCCCTGTCAGCTCCTCAGGAAAAGCTACCTGATCTCCACACGTGAATTGTTCACCCTGGTTCATGCCACTCTCCACTCCATCGCCCATTGCATGTTCTTCAGATATTTCTCACTCTCTGTACCAAACATATTTATATATTTATTTATGTGTTTATTGGCCTGTCTCACTGAATAGAATGCAAGCTGTTAGGGGTCGGAGAGTTTGTCTTTCCATCCAGGGGAACATGCCCAGTGCTTAGAACACTGGCTGCCACAGGGTAGATGCCCAGTAAATGCTGGTCTGATGCACACCTGAATGGATGAAAAATGGTAACCACCAGGATGTTTGTTAAAAATACAAATGCCCTGGCCCCAACCTTAGAGAGTCTGATTCAGAGGATCATTTAGGGGGATTCAGGAAATGAGAATTTTGCAAAGTTCTTCATGTGATTCTAACATGCAACTGGGTTTCAGAATGATTATGTTACAAAAATCATCTTTGCCCTCAAGCAACTTGCGATCTTCAAGGCAGACAATATCACTGCTTAGGGAGGGAAAGACAAATACCTCCACCAATTTGATCACCACAGTCCCAAGCTCGAACTCCTTTGGCTTTCCCAAATGACAAGGGGGGAAGAAAAAAAGAAAGAAAGAAAGAAATGCTTTAAAGATTTTTTTTTTTTTTTATTTGAGACAGAGAGAGAGAGAGAACACAAGAGGGGGTAGGGTGAGAGGGAGAAGCAGACTCCCTGCCGAGCAGGGAGCCCGATGCGGGACTCAATCCCAGGACTCCGGGATCATGACCTGAGCCGAAGGCAGTCGCTTAACCAACTGAGCCACCCAGGCGCCCAAGAAATGCTTTAAAGAAAAGAAGACATACAGGAAATGAGAAGAAAGAAGCAAAGATAGGGTAGGATGAGTAGATACACAATAAGACACCCCTCGCAGCACTCTGTTAGAACAATGGTAAAGAAATAAGAAGGAAGGTGCAGAAGAAACAGATGTAGCTGCCAGAAGTTAAATACACATCTGTTAAGAATGCTCTTCTCATATGCAGGGTCAGAAAAATATGTACAAATGTAGCACCTCACTGATTGACAGAAAAGCCTCAGTTCTGGCACTGGGAATCTTGTTTTCTTGACAGCACTTTGTTTTAAAGCTGGAGGCAGAGAAATGTCTTATGCATGTCCTTAAACTGGAAGGCCTTTTGTTCAGGATACTTATACCATTTGCAGATAATGATGTGCATAGCAGTTTCAGCTGTCTGCATATGCATTTTTATGTTTTTTTATGACAGCTCTGCGTACTGAACTAAAAGGCCATTTAGAACTGTCAGGCGCTGACGAGCATTACCCTTCACATTTACAATTCTGTTAGCGTGCATTGTCAGGTGGGCTCACCAGACTGCAGAAATGTGATTTCCTTTGAAACCTATGTATGACTTTAATTTAATACAGCAGCCTCAAAAAAGAAAAAAAAGAAAGAAAAAAAGACAGAGTGTGAGCCCAAGAGAGCTTTATTAAGTATTCTTTTTCCATTAATCTCCGACTTTTTTGTTTTTACAAGACCCTTCCTTTCTTCCTCATCTTCTTTCTCCCTCTTCCTCTTCCTTCTCCCTCTCCATTATTTCCTCTTTTCTTCCTTTTCCTCTGTGGAATCCTTCATGTCATGCAGAAGGCCAGGCCGCCTAGGGAAATGACTTTACCTACCTGAGCCAAGCCAGACCATCTCTTACTTTCCATATGGCCTGAAGTTAATTTTCAGTCAGACCGATTTTTAAAAGATGTTTTTGGCTCAGTGTAGGGCTGGGCGACTAGTCAGGACCTGGATAGTGGGAGCATGGAAAGAATCCACTTAATCCAACTAATGACTTATCACTCCCCATTTTCCCACCACCTGTCTTTGGGAGTCCCTTTCCCTCCTCCCAGACATTTATTTCAACAGTATGGAGAGCCCTTCCCAAAAACACTGGCATACGCACTCTGAGAGTCTCGGAAGCAACGTGAAACTGTGGTTTTGCCCTGAAGGATTTTACAGTCATCCCGGGTGGCTGACTGTGTGTGCCCAAAACAGAAGTTTCTACTCAGATGGGGCTGAAGTGAAATGCCCACATGTATGTGCTGACCTGGACCAGATTTACTGCAGAGTGATGAAGCCTGAGCTTCAGAGAGTTCCTCTCACTTGCCTGACCCATATGCATTCTGGGGGTGGTTGGGAGCTGATGAGAGTTCTAGATACAGATCTGAAGCTGAGTTGCAAACAGGTAGCTTTGTTATATGAACGCTGCTGATAAATTGCTTAAAGAACTCCCAAGAAAAAAGGGGCCTGAAATTTCCGGTCTCCTTTTTGAAATCTAATTTTGGAATCTGATTTGTATTCATAATTTTGTATTCTCTATCTTATAAAGAGTTCCCCATATTGTGTAAACCTCAGATCCCATGACCCTAGACCTGCCCCCAGTTCTGATAGTAGGTCCTGTAAGGAGTTCAGAAATCATGGTTCAATGTGGTTTTGGCAATCAAGGTTAGATTTTCTTTAGAAAGCTTGTCTTCACCCAGCCCTTAATAAAACCTGGGATCTGGCTAGTAGAGAGAAGAGATAGACCATCATCAGCTTATATAGAGTTTCAGGAAAATATTGGTGCACAGATAAGATTTTGAGAACCAATGTTTTTGTCAGTGGACAACTATTTATTTTTTTACTTTGTAAAATCGAGATATATGCGAAATGTAACATGCACTAATCTTAAAGTGTATGACTTGATGAATTTTACTGTGCCTAAAGCCATGAAACCACACCCAGCTCAAGAGGTAAAACATTTTCAGCTCCTCAAAAATTTCCTGGCTTCTGAATATAAAAACCATAGTTCTCTCCATCAAGTTTTTTAGAAAGGCAGGGTTGGATATCCTGGGAGTGCTAAATTTAGTATCAGGAGATCACCTTTTATGTTGACCTACTAGTAGTATGGCTGTTCAAAAAAAAGAATCCAACCCTCAGGGTAGGGAGATACCTCCCCTCCTTTCTTCACCCACAACAAATAAGTGGGAACATTCTGGCACCCTGATGGCAATGTCCAGCTTTATGTGTGGGTGGCAGAAAGTGTTATCCAGGGCGCCTGGGTGGCTCAGTTGGTTAAGCGACTGCCTTCGGCTCAGGTCATGATCCTGGAGTCCCTGGATCGAGTCCCGCATCGGGCTCCCTGCTCGGCAGGGAGCCTGCTTCTCCCTCTGACCCTCCCCCCTCTCATGTGCTCTGTCTCTCTCATTCTCTCTGTCTCAAATAAATAAATAAAAATATTTAAAAAAAAAAAAAAAAAAAAAAAAAAAAAGAAAGTGTTATCCATTATCTAGATGATGACTTGCCATTTCACTGATACCTGCAGATCCCCTCATTCGGTCCCTACGACTTTGGGCCAAGCACTGCCTTATATGTGAGGTTCTTTGAGACATGATATTTGCCTCCTTCAGTCTGTGGGGGGTGTCACATCAAGTTCCAACACCTTTCTGTCAATTTACTAATCAGTACCTTTCTTCTCTGGCAGAAGAGGTGGGACGAGACCCACAGGCAGGCTCCTGACAAAGGGTGGATGAGAGCAAGAGGGAAGCTGAGCGAGGCAACAGACGGTGAGTGCAGACTTCACGTCTGCCATACAGGGAGCCTTCCTGTGAGGCTGGCTGGTTGAAGCTCCCTTCTGGAGGAAAAAGGGTAAAAAAGAAAACAAAATCCATATAGTACACTCCCTCTCAGCCCCTCCTCTCTTGTCTCCTCTGTGTCACTAACCTCGAATGCCCTGCGGGAACCAATTACAGTATTCTAATGAGTGCAGTTTCCAATAACTGCATTTGGCGGGCATGTTACCTCCTCGTCCGCATGCTGACCGCCACCGCCTCATCTCAGATCACCTTTCCCCGCGAGGAAGCTGCCGGCCTGGTGCTTGCTAGCGGGCTGGACACCTCCCTGCGGAGTCACCAGGGTCAGGGGGCCATCAGACCAGCTGTGTGAGTGCTCAGAGTTTGCAGAAAGCAAAGGACTGGGGGCCTTGCGGGCAAGGGAATAAACCAGTCAGGTTTGTGGCTCTAGACAGACATGGTTCACCTGCTTGAAATAGTCTTTGGGGACCAAAATGAAAAGCCACCTTTTAAAAAAAAAAAAAAACTCCCATGACCTGGGTATGATTATAGAGTAGGGATAAAGTGTAATGGTGAAGGCATGGACATCAGAGTTAGAAAGACTTACCTGAGACTAATGTCCCCATTGCTTACTAGTTGCATGACTTCCAGGAGGTTCCTTAATTTTTGAAATGAACCTCAGTTTCACCGTCTACGAGATGGGAATAATAATAGTCCCTACTTCGTAGGGTGGGTGTAAATGTTTAAAGAATAGTGTATGCAAAGCTCTTAGCTTACTGACTAAAATAGAGCTGTTGTTATTCTAATATAGCTTGGTCTAATAAAGATGGAAATAGATATAAAAAACACGAATTCTTGTCACTCGCTGGCAAAGCCCTGCCCCCTCCCCCTGTCTCTGTCCTTGTCTCTGCCCTGGTCTGATCCCCGTAATGTACTCAGCACTGTGGGGACACCTCTATTCTAGGTAGCTGTTACAAAGCATGTGATAAATCTCCATGGACCTGGTAAACCCTCCCATATTTCAACTGAGAAAGGGACATTTGTATTCATGACATACATGTGTATGTACGTACACAGGTATGAACATGCATAAAAAGGCACTGACCATGATTCTCCCAGGCGAGGAGTGGGCATAATGGGAGTGGAGCAGGAAGGGAGATAATTTCACATTTTACTCTGACTACTCCTGGGTTTACCCAAATCTTTTAAAATTAGATATATTCAGGTGTTTCTTGTGTAATAAAAATAGAAGTGCTAAAGATGTATTTGAATGGCCAAAAGTTACATGTCATGCTGTTGCTGTTGTTTGGGGTCCTAGTGGTTCCCCATACCCTGCAGGGCCTCCCCATTGTGCAAAGGGCCTCACCCAGCTGCTGCAAAGCAGAACAGCCCCCCTTCACCACTCTACCACGTGTTACAATTTCCCTCTTGACTATTCACAAGAGACTCTGTCACTTAAGCCTCTGACCCTTTTCCCATTGATTGTAAGGATTTGGGAATTATATAATCTTTTAAAGCATTTTCCAAAAACTAAGAGAGAAAGAAAGAGGGAGAGAGATTGTCTCTGAATTGTTTATAAAGAAAATCCAGGTTTACAAACAGATAATTTGGAAAGTGACTATTGCCTTTATATGGGCTGTTGAGAACGTATTGAAACATTGCAATTATTTGTCTCCCTTGTCCACCGGACATGTCTGCTTCCTTCTAATAAAGCCATAGAAAGGAGAGCCAAAGACAATAATGACCACTGCTGGCAATTAAATATCAATACCAAATGCAGATAAGCCTTCTCCAGTGTCAAGTCCAGGCGGTCAGCACCAGCAGTGGGTCTGCAGAAATCTGAAGGGAACTCCCCCAGCACCATGCTTTTTTGCAGTTTGCAATTATACATACAAGTAAGTAGAGAAATCAACATCTATCTTAGGGAGTTCGTGTTCTGTCTGGCCCCCTAAGTATGTGAAAGACCACAAGCCTCTTAAGGCACTTGTCCTCTGCAGGGAAGAGAATACCGAATCTGCAGAGCCGTGGTGTGTGACATAAGGGGGTGCTAGGGGTGAGAAGCTGAACTAAGAAAGGTAAGGAGAAGGTGATAGGCTTTGTTTGGTGCCTGAGCCTGCTGAGGGTCAAGCAGAGGTCCGCCTGTCCCTTCCCCCCGCCCCCCCAGTGGCCTGACTTTCCTGACCTAGCAACATCATACAGGCTGTTCCCTAGGCCTCGAACACTCTTCCCCCAATTCATTCCCTCACTGACTCTTGCTCTCCCTTCAGGTTTCAGCTCCTAAGCCTCCTGCTCAAGAATGTCATCCTTGACCTACCTGAACCCACACCCATTATAAATTACTCCCTTGTCCTTTCTCATAAAACCGTTATGTCCCTTCATGGCTCTTATCACTCACGATTTGTAACCACACATTAATTTGTTTGTTGAATTTATATAATGTCTGTCTCCCCAGGATTATTATGCCTTTTGAGTGTGGGCCTCTTGTTTTATCTCCCTGTTCTTAGCTTAGCACAGGGTCTGGAGTATAGTAGGTGCTCAATAAACATTTGTTGGATGAAATGATAAATTAAGTAATTGAATCAGGCAGTTGCCATAGGTATCCTATAACAAATACTTATGCCTATAAGCCTTTACTTCCTCTGCTCCATCTCCCTGAAATTTCCCTTCTCTATTTATCCAAATCCTCTTCAACTTCAAGACCCAATAACAACAACAGGGATAATGATGATATTAAATTACTTCTGGACCTTGTACTGGGAATCACATCAACATGTAATCTGTCTTCATAACTCTATTCTTATTGTCAAATATCAAAGGGCAGACACTCAAAGATCCTCCAGGAATGCGAGATTCAGCCATCGACATCTCAGGGCCCCAGGTCTGCCGGAGAATTTAAACAGTGAGGACAGTGGCCTGGTTCTTTGTGATTTGCACGTGGTGTCTCTTTAATGTGTCTGTATTTTAAGCTGAAGGGCAGTGGCTGCGACTTCCTTGCTTTTGTAATTCTCTCCAGCACTCTGGGACTCCTGGCCTCTGCTGAGGACGGAAGAGCAGAGACAGATTCATTATTGCTTTTCTGATGCTTTCGGTTACTCGGTCCTTGGGGGGTTATAGGTAGGGAAGAAGCCTGGAATATGCGGTAGCCCTAGCCTGTTAAGATAGAAGGTGTGTGACTGGGTATGATTTGAGGCAGTGAAAGTTACTCTTTCTGCCCCCAATACACCACACCCTCGCCTCGATCTTCACCACAAGCTCCCAAAGCGCAGGGTGGAAAGGTGACGGTATCCTCAGAGGTCTGTCTGCTGTGCACAAGCAGCTCCAGCCAGGAGCTCAGCCTCTACACGGACAAACCTGGTTCCTCATCTCCAAAATGGACATAAGAATAATTCATATCCCACAAGGGTTTGCGAGGATTCCATGAAATAATGTGTGTGTGTGAAACCTTCACACAGTGCCTGGTACAACATCGCCTTTTCAATAGGCACTGGTTATTATTTGTATCATTTATTTACAGAATGCCTAAAGTCAAACATCAGTCTAAATTCAAACCTAGATCTTTCTGATTCCTCACTGTGTTCTTTTCTCACCAGCCCTGATCAATTTCAGGACTGTTTGCCGGCACTGTGAGCAGAGAGGGGGGAAAAAGGAAGATTAATTAAGAAAGAGTTGTAAAAAAAATTCACTGAATATCGAATGGATGTAATATTAACATACGTAATTACTTCTCAACTTCAGAAGCTATAATATCAAAGATAAAAATCATGTCAGCTTCAATCTTTTTCTCATTGTAGATTCAGACCATTACATTAATGACTAACTTTCTGAGCTGTATAATTTTCTCTTGGAAAGATACCTTTTTTTTGGCGCTAAGCACAGAAGCTCCTTCCCAGGCACACCCTGGACTTGAGGGAGGAAAGGGACTCCCTGTGGAGGCCACTCCCCTCCCCTCCTACTGCCCCATTGTAGCGGGTGTGTTCCCTTTGTGAGGGAACAAAGGCAATTAATCACACAGGCAGCCAAGGTTTGCCTTTGGCTGGCTGTGGAATTGGCTCCCAGGACTTCAGTGGGGGGCTGGGAGCCCCGGTGAGTGACTCCATGGAGTGTGTGTGGTTCAAGACTGCTCCAGTAGTTGCCAGCCTCTGGGCTTTGTCTTGTTCCTAGAGAAGAGGTCCTCAAGTATCTGGATACCAGGCCTTTGTTCATTTTAAACAGAGGCCCTCACTCCCGCCCCTCCTCCCCTGGCCCTCTGGCCGGAACCTTCCATCGGAGTGACAAAGAACAGAATCCTGGGAACCACGGTTTGTAACCCTCTCCTTGGAACTAAGTCAGTGTCTCTTCCTGCGAGGAAAGACAGGAGAGATGTCCTGGGGATTTCTGACATATAGGATGCAAGCAGAGCATCCTCCTAGGTTCTACCCCTTTTTCAGGATCTCAGGGTAGAATTGGGACAAGGAGGAGGACCCCATTTCTCAGACGTGATGTTCTGGAGCCTGCACAATGTCAAAATTGCTGCTAAATGGAACCAGAAGTTAAATGTTCTCTTTTTACAGCCCTCTGAAACAATGCACAGAATGGGAGGAAAAGAAAGGTAGCTTGGCATTTTTTCCCTCTTTTTCTTTGCTTTTGGTGCCCATCCTTCCTTCAAAGCCTTCTCCCTTTCGTTAAATGTCCAGTTTTGTCACCCTAGCTGCTCAGAGCACCCCCTTCCCGAAGTAGCATCTTTTCTCTGGCCCTCTCTCCTCTCCCTATTCCTGTGTCAAGTACAAGCTTCTTATCTGCCCTCTGGTTCTTTCCTTCTGTTAGTTCTGACTCAGCAAAGTAGTTCTGGAAACATAATTCTCTACTTGTTTATCTGTTTATCTGTTGCCCCATCACACGAAGATGCCAATAAGTTTAAGATGGGCTGACTTGTCATTAAGGCTACATAAAATGAAGTCCACAAAAGATTGGCAGTCTTTTGGGGCGCAGCTGAAACAGGTTTCTAGAGCAGTCTTAGTGATTCCACCTGGGAGAGGTATGCCCTGAATCCTGAGGAGTTCTGCACAGAGAAAATAAAGAGTGCTTTTTTTCCCCTCAAATCAAGTCTATCCTTGACTTGGAGCAAGTGTTAAAATGAAGATCCATGTACTGTATGACCAAATATTTAAATTATAACCCCAGCGAACTATTGAATAAAATCCTTTCCCCTCCCAATTTGACACATAGATCTTCATAACATCTTATGTTCTAGTTTAGGATTCTTGGACTCCTTAGAATTAGCATCAGACCATGGAAAAGCAAGACTTGACCCTTGGTGCCTAGTCTCCCATTCCCCTCTCTTGTCTTCACACACCCAATGTTGTTCCATACTGTGAGGGGCCCCATGTCCACTATAGATACCCTGGTCTGAGTCCATTACCCCAACAGCTGCCCCAGCTCAGGCCTTGTAATGCATATGTCTGCACATTTTTCCCACAAGAGAACAGACGAAAATAAGCCTATTCGGGTACTGAAGGTGGGTTCAGAGTCACTTGGACAGATAATTGCAAGGTCCTTGGTACCCAGAGTATGGTCTAGAAGGAGACATGGCATAGCTTCAGATAGGCACATTCCCTTGGCCCTGTGGACAAGATCCAAGGGGCACCTTCTGAAGCTCAGAGCTCAAGGCAGGATTCTGCTTCCCCAAATCTTAGGTTGACACTAACCTAAAGGGCAGATATTCCCTGTTCTGTGCATGTACTTGGAATGGAGCTGCTTCTCATATGGGCAACTCCAGGTAGGATGCTCTAAGTTGTTTAATTTCAGAAATGGTTGCTTTTATAATGGCTAATGAGGCAAATGAGTTCACATTAAGATAGGCGATCCCTCCTGAATAGCATTGACCAACACATGGTAAGAATTTAATAAATACATTATGTGTGAATAAATGAGTGGCCTACTGAAATTTTATAAAGGGTTTCATATATGAAAGGAGTGACCAACGGTAGAAATTTCAGGCACTAATAGCAGATGAAAAAAACTTCACTTGACTTGGAAACCTTAAGAAGAACCTGCTTATTAGAGGTGACCCCTCTATAATAGCTGAAAATAGAACCTATTTCTGCCGATAAAGCATTCATGGCTGCACCCAGAGACCAGAAAGTATATGCATGATGCTACTTTCTGGTTAGGTATTGTTAACGCAGGATTTCTGCACCTATCGTCACTATTGACATTCGAGGTAGGATCATTCTTTGTTGGGGGGAGGGCAGTCCTGTGCATCATAGGATGTTTAGCAGCCTCCTGAACTCTTACCCACTAGATGCCAGTAACATTGCCTCTCAGTTGTAACAACCAAAAATGTCTTCAGACTTTGACACCTGTTCTCTGGAGGGGCAAAACAACCCCCAGTTAAGATCCACTTTTCTTAAAGGAACTGATTCTTTTTTTTTTTTTTTTTAATTTTTTTATTGTTATGTTAATCCCCATACATTACATCATTAGTTTTAGATATAGTGTTCCATGATTCATTGTTTGTGCATAACACCCAGTGCTCCATGCAGAACGTGCCCTCCTCAATACCCATCACCAGGCTAACCCATCCTCCCAACCCCCTCCCCTCTAGAACCCTCAGTTTGTTTTTCAGAGTCCATTGTCTCTCATGGTTCTTCTCCCCCTCCGATTTCCCCCCCTTCATTCTTCCCCTCCTGCTACATTCTTCTTCTTCTTCTTTTCTTTCTTAACATATATTGCATTATTTGTTTCAGAGGTACAGATCTGAGATTCAACAGTC